>NC_048306.1:4740757-4966085 GCF_013100865.1 Trachemys scripta elegans | reverse complement strand
CCCACTTCGTCAGACGAGTGGTATTCACCCACGAAAGCTTATGCTCCAATACATCTGTTAGTCTATAAGGTGCCACGGGACTCTTAGTCTGGATCTGTAAAAAGCAACAAACACGGCTACCCCTCTGATACAGTACAGATAAAACATTTTGATTATTCCAGACTAAGCATAACGAAGAGACTAAAGGAAAGAAAGAGTTATGATCTCTGGTTTGATGTAAAAATTAACTAACCTAGACTGTGTGCAAACTGACCGGTACTTTGTCAGTGTTTAAAGTTATCAGTCTGTTTCTGTGACTGTGATCTCTTTATGTACCAGTGCAATTACTGATGTAAGAGTTCTGGTGACTCTTACAAATGGTCTTAAGGTCTTGAGTCTTCAGCTCAGATCTGGAAGTCTTTCTTCCTCCTTTGATGCAGAAGTCAGATATGCACTCTGTGTGTGTATGTGTGTGTGTGTTGATTCCCCTTTACAGTTTTTTAAGATGAATTTAGTGCTCTTGAGTCTGATGTCTTCTGTCAAATAATTATCTTTCAAGACCTATCCACAGACTAGAGAGAGCACAGATAATAGCAACACAGCTTCACCAGCATAACCCAGTTCTGACCTGAAGGGACCTTAACTAAGAGTGAAAGGGTCACTTATTTTATAAGCCCACTTTGTTTTTGTTCTCTCTGCTGAAATTACTAATTTTTATGGCGCTTTGTGAGATGGACACTCATCTGATATAAACTAGACTGGAGACCATCAAATCTTTCCAGAGACCACGAAGCGGATGGCATCCACTCTTGTTAAGAGCTGTCTTGGACTAGATGCAGGTAACCAGAAGGGAAGGGCCATCCAGCCCCATCTCCCTTTCTAAAGTGAAGATCTTCGTTTAAAAAAAAACAAAATAAAAAGTGACACTAAAAATGACAGGGCTTGAAAAATCCTCTTCTTACTTTCCCAATAGGAGGTGAAAATTGATGGAGCAGAATCTGAATTTTAACTAAAACATATTTTAGTACTTTGGCTGCAAAGATAACTAACATGAATTAATATAGTGCTGTGTTTTTTGAGTCTGCAAACAGACAATTCCAATATGGCTTTTTCCAAGTGACCAGAGAGTGATATTGCGGAGGGTCAGTTCCAGAGCCTATATCCAGGACCATGTGGAAAGCAGTGAAATTGGCAAGAATCATAGCACTTTATTTCTGCTGTTTGGCAAAGTTGTGAGCTGCAACCAAGTCAGACACAGAAGCTATTTGCAGATGAGGACTGAAAGAAAGGAGGCTAGGAGGCTGTAGGAGCAATAGAGTAATGAAGACCCATTCCAGCATTTATACAGCAACAAAAAGGACCTCAAGAGGCTCGTTGATTGTGTGTGTGTGTGGGAATGCAGGAATGTAACTTTCTGCCTTCCAATAGACAGCAGGTTGAGGGAAGCTACAGATTTATCAAATACCTGGTAGCCAGATCCTAATATGAAGTATGGACAGCATCCTGCCAAGAAACCAAAGAGCCTCCTCTTTCCTAGTTGCTGAGATGGAGTCTAGGTTTCTTTGCAGAACATTTACTCTGGACCTTACTAGCTTCCTCTTCCATGTCTCCAGTCTTTCATAGCAACCTCTGGATGTAGGTTTAGTCTTCTTGCTGGTAGAAGTCTGGTCAGTGTTTCAAGCTCTGAAAATTGGCATTGTAGGGTTCTGCTCTTCTTATTTCTCAATCGCTTCCTTATCACATTTGCTAAGTTTAAAGTAAAGAGATGGGTTTTCTCATTCTCAACCATGCCTACTCAATCTGAGGGAAAGTGTGCTTTTTCTTCATGCATCTCCTGTAATAAAGAGGTCATGCAGGCCAAATCATGCCCTCAATGACAGATCTGCAATTCCATTGTGTTCAAGTTCTTTCATCTGTCCAGCCTATTGCCTTCAGCCAGACAGCATGAGAGCAGAATTTTGTCCTGCAAATAGAATTTGGTTAACACGTCTGTGAATGATGCCTGCCCAGGAAATGTATTAATCCTAGATCTAAAATATGATTTTATACTCATAAACAACTACATATAAATGGCACCACCTAACTCCATTGATTTGATCTCTGGATATTTTCAAAGTTATAGCCTCTTATTATGGGGACAAAAGGGTTTTATTGAAGTTTTAATTCTGTAAACACTGTTGAGCACACACAGATTTGAGAGAGGGCGTCAGTCTGTTAGAAGGCCTTTACTTCTTGAATAATATGGTAATCAGATTAATATTTGAAATTATTTTAAGTTATAATAGGCTGCTTTTACTTTTTTAGTCTTAGAGTCATGAAATGCTTTATCTTGACTGTTGTAATCTTGTTAGCAACTGGCTGTTAAATTGCAAGAACTTGGCACCATTCATAGAATCATAGAATATCAGAGTTGGAAGGGACCTCAAGAGGTCATCTAGTCCAACCCCCTGCTCAAAGCAGGACCAATTCCCAGCTAAATCATCCCAGCCAGGGCTTTGTCAAGCCGGGCCTTAAAAACCTCCAAGGAAGGAGACTCTACCACCTCCCTAGGTAACGCATTCCAGTGTTTCACCACCCTCCTAGTGAAATAGTTTTTCCTGATATCCAACCTGGACCTCCCCCACTGCAACTTGAGACCATTGCTCCTTGTTCTGTCATCTGCCACCACTGAGAACAGCCGAGCTCCATCCTCTTTGGAACCCCCCTTCAGGTAGTTGAAGGCTGCTATCAAATCCCCCCTCATTCACTTCTGCTTCATTGGGAGATGTCCCTCCGTGATGTATATCGGATCATTGTGTGCATGGGTATTAAATTGGTTTTGTGTTTGTTTTGTTTGTTTGTTTGTTTTTGTTTTTTTAAGTGCCAAATCCTACTTTTTTCAGAGATCTGTATGCTCAAGTGGGAAATCTTTGCAAATTTGAGTTAGGCCAGCAGCATGGTGCCTTCTTCCTGTGAATACATTGTGACAGATCTGCTGTGGGCATAGTTTCCATCTCTTGGCTAGTCAAGACCGATATGGTCAGAGATTATATCCACTAAAAAAATTAGTAAATTCATTCAATATCTAACCCATAAATTTGCTCCATGTGGATCTCTAATAAAATGTGAGGTTCTAATCAGAAAAGTGACTGAATAAAAATAGCATATTATTTAAAATATGCTCCATTTGTGTATTGTTATCTCTTTGTTAGTGACACAAAGATAAAGTTTATTTCCCCCCCTCCAATTACCACTGCAGAATCAGCACAGTTGGAGAATGAACAGCACAGTTGCTTCTCACCTATCAATAGAATTGCTAACCAGGGTCCTGATCCTGCAGGTTGTTCTATGTCAGGGATCAGCAACCTTTGGCACACAGCTCGCCAGGGTAAGCTGACTGAGGGATGTGCTGGCCACCACTTCCTGCCACCCCCATTGGCCTGGGACGGCGAACTGCGGCCAGTGGGAGCCGTGATCGGCCAAACCTGCGGACACAGCAGGTAAACAAACCGGCCTGGCCCGCCAGGGTGCTTACCCTGGAGAGTTGCGTGCCAGAGGTTGCTGACCCCGTTATACGTGAATGGATCCTCCATAGAAGTCGGTGGGCGCAGGAAGGGATACACCAGCATGGAACAATTTACAGACTTGGGGCCTGTGTTCAAATTGCAATTATCTGTCCAGCCCCACTGAAGGAAATTAGTTATAACTTTGCAGCTCCACTTAACCAGCACATTTTTGGTACTAGTGTAGGTGTGTGAGAAAGAAAGACACCCCATCTTAACTTTGATCTTAGGTTTAGTTTGCAGGGTAGCTAGTTTAAAAAAAAAAAAAAAAAGCTTTGAACAAATTTCCTCAGGAATCACTGACAAATATTTAACTTCACAATGTCACTTTTACATAATCCTTTTGAATAGAACTGTACTTCAGAAGCACAGAATAATGGTTTTGTTGTGTCTACCATGTGCCTGGTTTTGTCTGTCTACCTCGGAACAAACTTTCTAGTAACTTCTTCAGTAGTTATAGTGCAGATAATTGTCTGAAGGATGTATAACTAGTCTTAAAACCGCAGTGCTCAGATAGGTAGTCCAGAACACACAAGGCTATCAAATTCACTGGCCTTCCTCTGACTAACTTCAATGCCTGTCTCTGCATCTTGTCCTCTCAAAGTTACATAAAATGGAAAGTATGGGATTGAGATTTGATCCATCTCCTATTTAAAAAGGTAATATCAATAGACCACTGTGTTAGATTTATATACCACTAGTCTTGCATGTCATGTGGTGAAAGCACAGCACTGGAAATTACGACCAGTGTGTCCTATTCTTACTGCCCCATCTTTGGTAATGTGACTTGAGGTAGGTCACTTATTCTCTTTCTTAGCAAACCCATTTTTGAAATACCTACAACAGAGTGTTTGAGAGCAAATGTTCATGAATGGGATCTGAGAACTTGGATGATAAGTTCTAGGAGATGTATTGTATATGTACAGTAATATCCCTTTGCAGTCAATATTAAAGTGATATCCCTGAGTACTTAATTTTTTAAATGTGCATTTGATTAATCAGAAAGGCATTTAAAACACACGTGACACAATTCCTGTTGGGTAAAATACTGAGAATGCAGTTCAAATACAGATTGTTCCATCTAAGGTCAAACTTTATGAAGTATGCCCTCAGAATTGGGTCCCAAACACTTGGAAAACTTTGAGTAAATTTACTCAATTTCAGGTTTTTCTATAAATTAGCACATCTGTCACCATAGTATCTATTGGTGGCCAGCTTCTTCCATTGATTTCAGTAGGAGCTGCACACAGAATTAACCTGTCTAGCTAAATCTGCACCTTGCAGGCCATACTCCACCCGCTTTTGTAAGAGTATTAGTAGATTGCAGATTTGGAGATCTGGGAGGTAGGGAAAACACCAACAGCTTGCAAACTGTGCACAGATTGCTTTAAGCCCATCAATTGCTTAATTGAGTACACGTTTCAGAAATGCATGGGGTAGAATTTAGCAATGTCTACCCAGAGGCTAGATCACTTAACTATCTTTTAAATAGGACTTATTTAATTAGCAAATAAAATTTTTTTCCCTCAATTGCTCCAAATTATGAAAGGCTATTTATTTTGCCTGACCAAAAAATAGTTTCAAAATGACAGAATTCATAACATTCCACCACAGCTGAGTATAAATAAAAATAAAGGCTTAAAATAGCTCTTCAGTGACACGTGAAAATATTAACAATGTTTAAATCTTAATTTTGTTTTTCTTTAACTGATTTTCTCAAAACCACTCTGCCTTCACATTAAGGCTTCACCTATACTAGAATTTTCAGATCCATAATTTCCAGTGGGTCTCTTGGTGTTAGTACTTGATGAAGCAGTAGTGTAGATGAGACTCTGGTCTCATCTTGTCTAAACTATACAATTCTGCTGGTGTTGTCATTGGTGGATCTCTGCCTCTGTTGGTATTGGGAATTGTGGATCCAAAATAGCCTAGAATAAATAAGACTTAAATCAGTTGTGTGTTCCAGTGTTTCCATCTGCTTCTGATGCCTATCATTTACTATCTGAAAACCTCACAACATTTGGGAGGTATTTTATCCTCCCAATTTATTACATTTCTGTTTGAGAATTTAAAAGCTGTTGCAGTTGTGAGGAAAAATACCATAGAAAGCTGTGCTGGATACCATTTAAAAATATATCTGGTTTTATTCCAATTTGCAAATCTGTTGGGGTGCTACCCTTTACTAAACAAAACGTGGAATTTAACTGCCTAGCTAAGTCTAATTTAAAGTTCAGTGGGAAGTGGCAGTGAAGTACTGTTCAAGTCGTCTTTTGAGTCAATAATTTTACGCACTTCAAAACCTCATGTAAAGGTTAGTTGTCAGGTTGTTCTCAGTATGTCCTGGACTCTGATATGTTCACATCATTGATGTTTTTATGGTAAACATTTAATTAGAACTTTATACTTTCTATAACCTATTATTGGTGATGTTTACATAATAGTCAGAAGATGCCATAGTTATCACACAGCTATTGTTCTTTTTAACCTGTTTACCTGTAGCATCAATATTTATGCAGTAGCTAATGATACCCATGTAAGTAAATTAGTTGTTTGTATTGTACATTGCCAGGGGTTTGGGCTTGTGAAGTGCAGTAGTGAGATCTTGTTTTCCTGAAGTCATTACCTAAAATGAGTAAATACTAATACTTGTCAGACTTTCAGAAACCATAGGTTAAATTGTTAAAAAAAAGTCCCTGTTTATGTTTTCATAGTACAGTTCAACACCTGTCAGTCTAAAATGCGAAGCATGAAAAAAAAGTTTTTATAATATGATGGCACGTTTCATTTGGGTTTTTTTAGTACATTCATCAAGAAGTCTAAACATAAAGTAGATGCATACATTTCAATTTACCAGTTTACCACAGCTAAAATTTAAGGTTCGGTAATACTTCAGACCGGATATGAAAGATAATTTCTTAGTTTGTGGTTAGCTTTTGGTGAACTGAGACTTTGATTTATTATGCAAAACATACTCTTTTTAAGTGTTACCTTGTCCTCTTCTCCTGCCTTTACTCTGCTTGTTAGTTTTCATTTTCTTGTCGTCTTTTCACACATCCAGATTATAAATTCTCTGGGGTGGAGACCATCTCTTTATTACATGTTTGGGATCTGTAAGTGTAACTGTATTAGAAATAAGATGTGTCTGCAACCTAAACTATACCTTAACAAAGATTTTAGGGTGCAGTGATTTTCAGTTTTAATAAATGTTGGAGTTTAATTCTTTAAATTTCATACCATTCTCTTCTGCAGAAGGCAATGAAAAGCAAATGTTTTATTCTGGTGTTGCAAAAGGACAATCTAAACTATAAAAAGGTAACAGGTCAGCACGGAGGACATACTGATGCATGACTGGGTTTGAGCCCATGGGTCCTGCATGCATGGAGAAGAGTGTTGGGATCTGGCCTCTTCTTGTACATCTTGGATGCACTGCTTGTGTAGCACCCTCATGCTCACTTGCTGAGAAGGAGAAATAACGTTAACAAGTAGTGTAGTCACCCTAATAAGGAAGGAGAAGAAGGGATAAAGGTTAAAAATGCACTAGCAGTAGTTTTCACTTCTATCACATAATGGAGCCATTGTTTTCTCTTTAAAGATAGTTCAAAGTTGGGCTTTCACAGAATTTGACTTGAATCACTTGTGATTTGCAGTGCTAGGCTCTGTTGTACAGATGGCTCTTGTTTGAGTTCTGAAGTATTAAACAATAGCTAGCATACAAACAACATTTAGAAGGGGATGATCAGAACAAGAGAGGAGAAACTAGACCAGGGGTTCTCAAACTGGGGGTCGGGACCCCTTGGGGTCATGAGATTATTACATGGGGGGGTCGTGAGCTGTCAGCCTCCACCCCAAGCCCCGCTTTGCCTCCAGCATTTATAATGGTGTTAAATATATAAAGTGTTTTTAATTTATTAGGGGGGTCGCATTCAGAGGCTTGCTATGTGAAAGGGGTCATCAGTACAGAAGTTTGAGAACCACTGAACTAGACAGATGATGGAAAGGGAGAAGGTGGAAAGTGAGGAAGCTAGCCCATTTCCCTGTGCTGAAGATAATGCTATGGGGAAGAAAAATGTAAATGTATGTTACGAAGGAAAAGTAGATATGAAAAGGAGGGCAGAAGGTTATCATGGGGCTTGTCTTCACTGCACTGTTAGCTCGGGGTATAACTTGAGTATTTCCCCAGTCTGACTTGCAGCTGTATGTAAATCTCATGCTTGAGTTAAGTGGTGCTTTAAACTGGAGCTAGCTGACTTTTTTTGGTGTGTGTGTTGAGTGCTGCTGACACTTGAGCTAGTAATGCAGTTGGGATTCAGGCTACTCTTTGCTGCTAATTCAGTCATTCTGTGTGGCTCAGGTGTTTTGCATTGTGACTGCTCTCACTTGGCCTAACTCAAGTTAATTTGAGTGTAAATAACTTGAGCTCATGCTGGGCTGAAGACAAGCTCATACTGTGAGAAATATGCAAAAGAAATAGTGTTGAAAAGAGAATAAAATTAGGAGCCTGAAACATCTATAAGTGTTGGTAATAAGTGAATCTGAGTGCATACACAAGCTCCAAAAATATTAAAAATAATTCCACACTCCGAGTTGAGGTTTAAACCTCTGCAGTTTAACTTTCTGCTCCTCCTTGCACTTGTTGTTAAGTTGGTGTCTTACTGTGTCAAAGTATTGAGGGGTCTGATCCACTTCTGTGGGTATATTGCCCTTAAAGTTATTGTACTATAGGGTGTAACTTTTCATCTTTTATTTTTAAAGCAATTTGAAATGATGTAATAACGTGTGGTTTTTAGTGTATAAACTGGTTTCACACTAATTATTGAACTAGGGCATTTTAGAGTGTGCTTATTTTTGTATGTAAATGACATAAATAGTTGTAATAGTTGCAAGGATAGTAATGTTGGAATCTGGTATCTTGTTTTAAAAAGACATGTTTCAAAGTATGTAAGGTGACTATTTGATTTGTTAATTTTAGGGGGAGGTGAAAGTGGCTCTTGGTGGGGGCTTTCTAGCTAACGAGGCTTCTGTGGTTTTTGGCCCATGGAAACTGTGTGGGACAGCATCCTCTTTGGGTCAAATGTTTTATCTTTGTTAATATTGGTATGCTCTAGTGAAGAATCTCATATAGAGTACAAATATTTCTTTCACAAAGCACAATGAACAATGTCAACCTGTCCAGTTCTCCCTGCTTTCCTATAACATTGTCTAATTCACACTATGCTTTTAGACGAAGAAGAAACATTATATAGTGCATGGCCATTTGCTGTTGACACTGTTGGGATTGTAGGGCTGAGTATTCTTTTGTGGGCAACTTCAATTATAGCAGAAGGTTGGTGCATAGATAAATATGTTTGTAAACAGAATGCAATAAACAACTTAATAAAAAAATTGCCCAAGTGAGGGGAAATTAATGACTTATTTTACATATTCCCCAATCCTTTAGAAGATTTGTGTGTGGAATTGGAGAGGAAGACGTTGCCCTCTTAAAATGCTTTGTTATATATTTTATTTATTATATGCATTATTATATCAAAATACCTTAGAAAAAGCCGGTTCTTTCTAAATCAAATCTGATTAAGACGCTTGGTCTAATGTCAGAATATAGAAAAACTGTGGAGCACGTTCCAAATGCAGTATTGGAGGCAACCTCAGTGTTAAATTTGGGAAAGGCGTTGGGGTGGATGTGGCAGCAGTAGAGAGGCTGGATGGGCTGAAGCAGAGCCAAGAAGGAAATTGGGAACAACTGGAAGAGTGTCTGCTGCAGTTCCACTTCATGCAGATGGTTGCAACAATTTGCCTGAGAACCATAGTTAGTGTAGACAGGGTGCCCTTCAGTGGCTTCATACTCATATTTTGGAGAGTTTCCCCAAATATAGCTTGGTCAATTACCCTTCTGTGCTGAAAACTCTCTTGCTGGGTTCTAGCTTGTCACCTCATTGTTCAGTGTTTATATGGGACGCCTACGTGAATTAGTAAAGCAGCATGGAATTCTGGTAATTGCAGCAGATTTGGTAGCACCTACCTCTCTCTCTGTCTTGGCCCAGCCAGTGCTGGAAAATGATTTACTTGTTGTTTGGTAGAGAGGGAAGCACGCATGAGGGCTAGCTGATGCGTAATCTGAGTAAGAACGAAGTTGTGCTGGTAGGATGGAGGAGGGAATTGGAAGACGGCGCAAGAATTATATATGCTCCTTTAATTGAGAATGTTTCCCCACCATTTGTAACTAATTTCTAACCTGAAAGTGATGTTGAATCCATAGCTTCTGTTAGACCAGTGGTTCTCAAGCTTTTCACAAAGGAAGCCTCTGAATGCAACCCCTCCCTTATAAATTAAAAACACAGTTTTTTTTATATTTAACACTATTATAAATGCTGGAAGTGAAGCAAGGTTTGGGGGTGGAGGCTGACAGCTTGCAGCCCCCAAACGTAATAACTTTGCAACCCCCTAAGGAGTGTCAACCCCCAGTTTGAGAACCCCTGTGTTAGACAATCATAGCAGCATTCACCGGGATGATGTTTTTGCCACTGTTTCATTCAGATGCAAACCTTGATACTCCGATCCTTGCTTTTATAATCTCGGATAGTTTAGATTATTGCACATTTCCCAATGGGAAAAGTGGCCCTTTTGCACAGACTCACCTACCACTCCACTGATAGTAAATGGCAACATGGTTGACAACTTTGCTGAGGTGGTTTGACGCTGAATGGGTATGAAGTGGTGGCTCCAGATCATAATTGGGAGACACTTGGTGGGGCAGTGTAAGGAAATTTGTGTGGAATAGAGGGCTTTATTCCCCAGGTACCTTCACCAGCACTAAATTAAACTACACGTTTCTAAAAACAAGTGACTTAAGTTGAAATTTTAGAAATACTTTGGGAGTGTTGATAGTTTTGGAGCCGCTTGTTTATTTAGCACTAAGGAAAACTTGTTAAGACTGTTCTTAAGAGGAATTTGTACTTGTGAAAAAGCAGAATTGTCTCTAGTTCCTTCATTATTATGGATTATTGTACTGAAATGCCTTTCATACTGGGGGAAAAAAGAGGATAACCTTGGGTAGTAGTTTGCCATGGCTAAAATATGCTTAGAATACTGGTGATAGGTGCCATGGAAAAATACTAGGATAATTATTGTAAAAATTAAACAATTAAGTGTTTATTTAAAAATAACCATTTAGGGAATACATTTAATTGGATTTTTATGTAAGACTAAAAGTGCTTATCCTGTGTTCTGTATGCCCTAGTCAAACCTTTAGAAATACATGCCGAGCTGTCTCCCAAATGTAGCAGCCTGGCACCGGCCACTTAACCAGTGTTAACTAACCAGAAGAAATTAATCTAAAAGAAAATGCACAAAGAAATGAAACAAAGAAATGCACAAAGACTAGTACTTGGTCCTGCTAGTGAAGGCAGGGGGCTGGACTCGATGACCTTTCAAGGTCCCTTCCAGTTCTAGGAGATGGGATATCTCCATTTCTTTCTTTCTTTCTATTTCTAAGATACCAGTGATCAATAACTACGTTTCCTCACATTCCCCCCAAAAGCTCATGCAAATAAATTGGTGAGGTGGATAGGCTCTTAAATGTGCACATTGGAAACTTACAAATGTGGCATTACTGTAGCTAGGCCCCAAATAGTCCTCTTTAAAAGTTAAAACAGCACTTCTTGTGTCTCATGTGGAGAGAGACAAAAATACCAGCTCAAGAGATTTTTGACACAATTCACTTGCAAAGATGCAAATACAAAGATGTTGGAGAAGGTAGAACTAATGACTTTGTAATACTTATGAGAAAAGCTGGTAAAAATAGGACTACATATGTTAATTTCAGCTTCATAAAAGTTAAATTAAGTATATGAATAGATTTTATGGAAAATACTTAACATTAAAACATTTAAGATGTATCTTTAATGAGGTTTTGAAACCAAAGGCAACAGTTAATTTCATTTGCATAGTAAATCAACAAATCATGACTTTAAGTACTAAAAGTACTGCAGTATTTGCATATAGTTAATTCCATCCTCAAAATTTTATTCCAGTTTATATTACAGCTTGCATCACGCAAGAAGCATTCTGTTACAAAACACAGCAGAATGATTGTTTAAAATATATTTTGGAGTCTTGACGTAAAAATGTCAGTCTTGGTGTACGTAATCTGGCGTGACTGAAGTCATAGGATGTTTAACCTTTTGTGCCAGGGTTGAATTTGGTCTGGAGTGTTCATTTCCCATCTGTACTAATTTTGAATTCTCTTGATCTACCTCTTACAAATCGTCATACCCCCTCACCTTTGTCTCTGGAGAGATGAGGATATGTAGCTTGGTATCATTATCAAAAGGCTTTTCAATTTTATTCTTCAATTGTGTTGTAAGATTGGTCATATTCTAGTCTTCTATTCATTGAAGGCTTTTTTGTTCATTTTCACTGGTGCAGTAAGTGCTGCGTCTGTGCCTGTACTCAGATATGCCTGCTATACCCTATTTTGTGTTATGCCTCTTTCTCATGTTAGCCCTTGTGTGGTTGGAAAAATTGTGTTCTCTGTTCACTGCTTTGAGTTGGATTAATATTGTCTGCATGACAAATGCCACAATGTACAAAATTAGCTTTTTGATTTTTTAATCTTTAGTGTAAAATTGCAACGTACCCATTTTTATACTTTGCCAACTGTCCAGAATATCATATTGCAATATGTGATATCGTTTATTTATATTAAAAGACCCTCAAAGATGTAATAGAGTACATAGGTGGGATTGAAGAAGGCTGTTTGGTGCTGCAGTGAGGTATTCAAGCCATGGCAACAGCTGTGGGTGACAATTTAGAGTTGCTGAATAAGTATCGTAATCAGCATTTATCATTCATATCACATGGGATTACACACTTTGAGGTGAATGTTCCTGGGCACAGCCTTAGGAAGTATTATTACCATGACAGAACTAGTTGTCAAGGAGAAGAGAAATGTTCTTCCTTCCTTCCTTTGCATTTTATACTACCCAGTTAAAGGAAAGCCATAGACCATTGACAATGCTGTTTCTTTCAGGAAAAATACCAAATTTAATAATCATCCATCCTTAACTATAAACTTTAAATCATTTGACTAGGATAATTTTTGCTACAAATGGGTCTAGATTTTTTTTTTTTTTTTTTTTTTTTTTTTTTTTTTTTTACATTTTAGTACATATAAAGTCTTGTATGTTTTGTGTTTGGTTTCTTGGTGGTGGTTCTTGATATTGGGTTCTTTTAGGAACCAAAGATGACAAACGGTCTTCTAGCTTTGTGTTCATTACTTTGGCTGTAGGGGTTTACATGGAGGGAAGATTGGGAGTATTGTACAGATCACTCATGAAAGAGGTCTCTCCCTCTTAATTGTGTGCGGAGATATGGGGATAGGTTGTTTGTCCTTAACCTTGAATATTTCTTCCCTTGCATTTACTTTCCCATTCACAGTTGCTTCACTCTAGCGGGAAGAAGAGGGTGACTAGTTTAAGTGTAAAATGACACCATAGTGAACAGGATATCCATGCAAAATGATGGGGGAGAAAAACCTGACCAGAGATTTCAGAAATAAAATAAATAAATGAGCCCTGTTGATGACAATCTTATTGGTAGTAATTGTCTCTTTAAACTATTTTTTGTTTTTGTTTTGTTTTTTGTTTTTACAGTTGCTGCAGCCCAAGCAATAGCAGAAGAAAGAAGAAACCAAAGTGGTATTAGCCCTGTTCCAGTCCAAACTGCAATAAACCTACAGACTGCAACTAAACCAGGTGTAATCTCTGACTACTGTTGATCTTAAAAGTTTCGTTGAGTTGACAGGGTTGGATAGGACTGTTCTGAAGCGCCTTTGCTTTCTCCCTTTAGAGAACTCAGTAACTTTTGGACATCACTCAGGCTTCCACTCTTGCTCTTCCCAGGATTCAGTTAGTGCAGCTTGCCCACTCTGAGTAGGGCAGAACAGTGAAGACAAATTAATTTTTGTGCTCTGTACTCTGCTCTTGTTGCCAGTTCACTTCCAGGTGCAATTAAGGGTTTTGGTACTGTCTACAAAAGACCCACATGGTCTGGGCTCCACTCAACTGAAAGACCATTCTCCCCTTGGCTCTTCACAACATGCGGTTTTTATAACTGTAGCACTTCAGCTAATTGTATTTGTGGTAACCTTTGTGGGAGCCAGAGACAGGTCATTCTTGGTCACAGCCTCTCACCTCTGGAATTTACACCTGCCAGAAATATGGGCTGTGGTTAGAGCATAATGCAGGGCCCACCTCTTTGTTTAGGCTTTCTATTAATTTTATGGTTTGGGACATTTAATCTTATGTCTGGTATTTGCTGGTCCTCTTAAGATTGTTGGATTGGTTATGGGGTGGGGGAGTAGGAGTTCCAGAGTACGTGCTTCCTGTATCGGAGGAAAAGCTTGTTAGTACTCTTCTAACCTGCATAAAGTACATTATACCATGGTGAATGGGTGCCTTTCTCAGAATGAGTTCAATAATCATTTCAGTAATCTATATTTAAAACAGCTTGTTTCTTTTTAAATCTGTGTTCTAAATGACTGACAATTACAAACCCATTTTTTTTGACAGTGATAGATGGCTCCACTCTGAGAACAGAAGAAAGACAAAGACTAGCCCGGGAGCGAAGAGAAGAGCGGGAAAAGCAAAATGGTATATTCACGTTTAATCATATGTTAAAATCATATGTATTAATGCTTGTGGTATCAGTTACATACAATGCCACACATTAGTTCTTTCCCAAAGTCTTCTTGTCTTTGTGTATACAGGCATTCTTCTTAAACTTCCACTTCCAGCCCATGTGGGGTAGATTACATAGTGGTAAAATGTTAGTGGCCAATCTTTGCAAGCACCCAGTCCCCACTAGTACAACCCACCAATGCTGTGGTATTGGTGAGTGTGAGATTTTGAGAAAAGTATCAGGGTAGACAAAGGACCTTTGACAGATTTCTGTGTTTATATTGTGTATAGAATACCATTCAGACAATATTATTGATGATCCAAAAATGTTTGGCCATCTGAACTGCTTGATTGCCTTCAACATATCTCTTTTTTAAGATTCTAGAAAGAATAAAAGGCTCCTGGATTGAGTCCTTATCAAATACATTTATATTGCACTTCATTTTAGATAAGAACCCAGGGTCTCATCCAGGAAAAGTTGTATAAATGTGGGCCATGCATCTACAAGTTTGGTAAAGCTCAGAGATACTGCATACTAGTACAGTGACTTATCCATTTAGTTAACATCTTCCTGCTGACCTCAGGCTTCTCTGCCATTGTGTTCAATTTTGGGCTCATTTATTTTATTGTGGGCTTGCCTTTAAACTGTACAGTAATTTCCAGAAGTATGTTGTGGAAGATTCTGAACTTTTGAGAACGTACATGTAGTCTGAACTCTGATGTGTCAACTGCCATGTTTTCTCATTTTCTCATTCAGTGATTTAGAATTTTTTTTATTATTAGATATAAATGGGTGGGAAATGTGACACAGAAGCCCATATTAAGTTTTCCTCTGATGCCCAGCTTCCTAGTGAGGCTTTAATATTAAGAACATACCGGGTCAGACCAAAGGTCCATCTAGTCCAGTATCCTGTCTTCCAATAGTGGCCAATGCCAGGTGCCCCAGAGGGAATGAACAGAACAGGTGTCGCTCATTCCCAGCTTCTGGCAAACAGACTAGGGACACCATCCCTGCCCATCCTGGCTAATAGCCATTGATGGACCTATCCTCCATGTATTTATCTAGTTCTTTTATAAACATCCTCTGGCAAAGAGATCCACAGGTTGACTATGCGTTGTGTGAAGAAATACTTCCGTTTGTTTTAAACCTGCTGCCTATTAATTTCATTTAGTGACCCCAGTTTGTGTGTTTTGAGAAGGAGTAAATAACACTTCCTTATTTACTTTCTCCACACCAGTCATGATTTTTATAGATCTCTATAATATCACTTCTTAGCCATCCCTTTTCCAATCTGAAAAGTCCCAGTCTTATTAATCTCTACTCATATGGAAGCCGTTCCATACCCCAATCATTTTTGTTGCCCTTTTCTGAACCTTTTCCCATTCCAATATATCTTTTTTTGAGATGAAGCGACAACACAGTATTCAAGATGTGGCCATACCATGGATTTATATAGAGGCAATATGTTATTTTCTGTCTTATTATCTATCCCTTTCTTAATGATGCCCAGCATTCTGTTCACTTTTTTGACTGCTGCTGCACATTGAGTGGACGTTTTCAGAGAACTATCCACAATGACTCCAAGATCTCTTTCTTGAGTGGTAACAACTAATTTAGACCCCATCATTTTATATGTGTCGTTGGGATTATGTTTTCCAATGTGCATTACTTTGAAATTCAATGTTGATAAATGCATTATGACAGCACCGCAAATGCATGCATAGCATAAGGCATGTTCTCTATGAACTT
The DNA here is from genome assembly GCF_013100865.1 of Trachemys scripta elegans. Lineage (NCBI taxonomy): Eukaryota > Metazoa > Chordata > Testudines > Emydidae > Trachemys > Trachemys scripta. Next base: position 4,950,141 of record NC_048306.1, on the reverse strand, counting down.
ACATACAGATCATAAAGTGTAAAACTTCAGAAAAAGTTCCAGTCTGTTCCCAGAGCTGGGGACACAATGGAATAGAAGGTTAGGTCACATGCAACATTATTTGATTAAGATGTAAGATTAACTATACATCTGAATTAGATCAGCTAGAATGTTATGTTGTAGAGGTGGACTAATATGCTTTTCACGTTTGTCAATTGTAGTATTTTGTGAATACTTCTTAAAGTTTGATTTAAGTTTACTTATTTAAACTTTTTTAACATGAATAGCTGCCAAAGAAACACAGATATTTGAAAAGGAAAAAAAAGCAAAACTCCAGTATGAAAAACAGATGGAAGAAAAGCAGAGAAAATTGAAAGAACAGAAACAAAAAGAAGAACAGAGAAGAGCTGCAGTAGAAGAAAAAAGAAAACAAAAAATAGAGGCGGAAAAGGTACTGTTCATGGCTATTCTGTAACATTGTGAAAACTGTCTAAATTATATCCTTATTATGAAATAGATTAGTTAAGGAGAGTATAAAGTACATTGATCAGTTGTTCTTTTGAAAGTTGTTGGAATTCCTACTCCAGTATTCAAAGCACACAAGTTACCTTTTTCAATGGTGATCCATTATTTAGTCTCACAGTTAATTCCAGTCAGTCCTAGCTCTCCCTGTACCAAAGGGAACACTAGCTAGTTATCTTAGTTTGTTCTTAATAATTTTTAATATAGAGTGTGAAAATATCCCTGACATTTTAACTTTGATTTTGTAGACAAGTTTTGCTGTGTTTTTAGTAAACTAACATGGTTTCCTAACTTGATGTGTTTTCCACTGGGTTCTGGCTGGTTCCCACTGTCTCAGTTCTCCTATGTTACTACTCATGGTGCCTTCTTTTGTGCTGCTGATCACAGACTACTCTTTCTGCCTTATATAGTTATCCTCTGCAACTTTGAACTATGTATTGGCCATCCTTTTATGACTGTCACTTTGTCCTCCCTCTGACCTAATATGGGCATTCTGCACTCTTAGAAGCATCATCCTACACTGGTTGCGCTTACATTTTGTGCCATTTTCAGTTACCCGATGTTCCTCTTGTGCATGTTTTGTGTGCAACTCTTTAACTTGAATGCTGTTACGCTCGTGTTATTTGAGGATAATTAAGTCCCAGGTGTTTCAATTTAGCAGCTAAAGAAATAATTTACATTGCTGAAAAACAAGCAAAAATATTTGTCCTGTACTGTTGGTGATTCAAAATGGAATTGCAGTCTAATGGAACTACATCTCTTGGAACACAAAAGCACTGTTTTTAGCTTCAGACTTTCTCCAAAGAAAGTTTAGCCTGAAGGCAACACCAGTGGCTATTGGTGAAACCATTTATTTGATTATCAGGGAAACAATCCCTGACAAATCAGTGTCTAACTGATATTAACCTGAGCTTTACCAGATCCTCTCCTTAGAAGAGGATCAGACGCTGACATCTACACACACAGAACCTAGCACCTGGGAGAGTATCTTCTAGTTTTGCCTAATGATGAGACTCTCAACCATACAAACGGCGTTCAACCAGGAAGTGAAGGCAGGGGCTGGATAATGAGAAATATGATCAGAAAATACTTTACTTTAAAATAAACTGATATTTACCAATAAGAACGGCCATACTGGGTCAGACCAAAGGTCCATCTAGCCCAGTATCCCGTTTTCCAAAAGTGGACAATGCCAGGTCCCCCAGAGGGAAATGAACAGAACAGGTAATCATCAAGTGATCCATCCCCTGTCATCCGTTCCCAGCTTCTGGCAAACAGAAGCTAGGGACACCATCCCTGCCCATCCTGGCTAATATCCTCCATGAATTTATTTAGTTCTTTTATGAACTCTGTTATAGTCTTGGCCTTCACAACATCCTCTGGCAAAGAGATCCACAGGTTGACTGTGTATTGTGTGAAGAAATACTTCCTTTTGTTTGTTTTGAAATCTGCTGCCTATTAATTTCATTTGGTGACCCCTAGTTCTTGTGTTATGAGAGAGAATAAATAACACTTCCTTATTTACTTTCTCCACACCAGTCATGATTTTATAGACTCTATCATATCCCCCCTTAGTCGTCTCTTTTCCAAGCTGAAAAGTCCCATTTTTATTAATCTTGCCTCATATGGCAGCCGTTCCATACCCCTAATCATTTTTGTTGCCCTCTTCTGAACCTTTTCCAATACCAATATGTCTTTTTTGAGATGGAGCGACCACATCTGCACGCAGTATTCAAGATGTGGGCGTATCAAAGATTTATATAGAGGCAATATATTTTTTTCGTCTTATTATCTATCCCTTTCTTAATGTTTCCCAACATTGTTTGCTTTTTTGACTGCCGCTGCACACTGAGTGGATGTTTTCAGAGAACTATCCACAATGATTCCAAGCTCTTTCTTGAGTGGTAACAGCTAATTTAGACCGCATCATTTTATGTATAGTTGGGATTATGTTTTCCAATGTGCATTACTTTGCATTTATCAACATTGAATTTCATCTGCCATTTTGTTGCCCAGTCACTCAGTTTTGAGAGATCCTTTTGTAGCTCTTCACAGTCTGCCTGGGACTCAACTATCTTGAATAGTTTTATATCATCTGCAAATTTTGCCTCCTCACTGTTTACCCCTTTTTCCAGATCGTTTGACATAAATCATTTAAGACCTCTTCCTCCACTTCAAGATTTACCAAGCACAATGGATGGTAAAGGACATAGCAAACCACATTTTTTCATTCTTTGTTTCATGTTTTAGCCAAATCATTTTTGATTAGTCACCTCCCACAGGTAACTTAAAAAAGGAATCACCATAGAGAGAACAGATGGAAGAATTAGTTGCGACCTGTATGAAACTAATCATGAAAGTATCATTACTAAGATTTAAAAATATTATTCTGTTTAATGACAATAATTAAGACTCAAGTGCATTGTTACCAGCTATGCAAAATATATAGGTTGCGTGTGCAACAATACTTAGATTGTAATCTTTTTGAGATACTGTCATTATGTTGATGCAATTGGCCCTGATCCCCGATTGGAACCTTTAAATTCTCCTGCAATAAAAATAATTAAAAGAATCTCAGTAACAGTGTGTTCTATAGATCCTTGTCTAGATACTTTGGTCATTGATACCTTAGAGATCTGTCCACATGGATGTGATTACAGGATAAGGATCCTAGATTGTACCAAAAGTCAGTAAAATAAACCAGATTGGAGTTGCTGTCTTATCTGTCTTTAGACATAGATAATCTACACTCCAAAGAATATTTTTCTGGAAAGCTTTGCATGGCAAACAAGACCTCCTGTTTCTTCAGAGCTTGGGGCATTTTTAACCTTTCCTTCCAAGTTTTTTGTCACAGAAGAAACTCCAAAGTGCATGCAAAGACTTTTTAGTCTGTGTTGTTATGAAATTCATGTTACGGGAGAATGGAAGCCTTCTGTCCCAAGGAGAGAAAATTGTTTGGATAACTGGTCCCTTGGTATCTTGTAGCGTGTTGGTGATAAATACTGACGAAGGAGCTCTCAACCGTAGCTATTCCAGGATATGACTCTGTTGTTGATCTTCATAGCCAGGCAGTCCCATATGCTTATAAACCCTGAGGATGGTGAAGAGGAAGTCTGTTAAAAAGTGAACTGTGTAACCCTTTTTATATGATAGGACTGGAGTTTAGTGTTCTGGGATTTGTTTTCCTTCTCCACCAATTGATACGAATACCTGAGACGGGAGAGAGCTGTACTCTAGTGCTGTTCCAGATGTTAGTCATGTCAGCAATTATTGCTGAAGTCCAGAGTTTACAAGTAAAAACACACTTTCAGCTTGTCATAAAGTTTTCCTTCTAAGTTTTACCTTCTTTTGGGTCCATTCTTGCTTCTATTGAAGTCGATGGCAAAATTCCTTCATGTTTAGAGAGATGAGTTAATGTTTGTATAGTTCTTTGAAAAGTGTCCTTAATATTTGTTAATGCAGACTTTTAAACAGTTTTTTTTAAATGTACTTTATTTAGATATTTCAATAAGCAACAGTATTTTCTGTCAGCAGTTGTGCTTTGAAGTTCATGAGTTCTCTTCTTACAAGAGAATTATTTTTCTAAAAAAAAAAAAAAAAAAAATCTTCTAGCCAACATTCTAACTTCCAGTGGGATGTTAATTAAAGGTCTTCTTTCACAGAGAAAGATCTCTACTAGTTTACTTCAAATATTTTTAAGATTGTTTAATATATGAACATTTGAAAAAAATTATAATTTATTTCAGGAGAATTCTGAAGTTTCATACCCTAATGGTTGCTTTGTTGGAAAACTAGAATTAACAGTTTAAACACTTGAGATTTTATAATCCTTCCTCCCATTTTATATTTATGCAAAAGTCTCTAATAATCAAGACACCTGTGGATAAGTGTTGTTGTTCTCTATAATATATCTGAACTGATACATAGTCGCTACAGCAGATTCTTGATCAAATGCACTTTGAATGTTAACCCTAAAAGTCTAATTTCACTTCAGTGTAGCACATCTCTGTATGAAATATTAGAGGAATATTTGTGCATTATATTAAAGTGATTAATTGGTGTCTTCAGCCTTTTTGCACATTAAATTTGTTTTAGAATTAGTTATGGTCACATGGTGCAGGTAAAACAGATGTTTTTGATAGATTTCAAGCTCTTCGGGGAAGAAAGATTGTTTTGTGTTGAACATAGTTGTGCTTAATAATGGTTTATATAGCCTTATAGAGAGATTATTTTGTACTAGGAGCGATATGAAGCAGTTGTGCATCGTACCTTGGAGCGGAGCCAACGACTGGAAACACGACAAAAGAGATGGTCATGGGGAGGGTCTGTAACTTCAAATTCAGACAGCAAGACTGGTAAGGGTAGCTAAAATTTAGTGCATTATGTTGATTTATAGTGTTGTCGCATTTATAATTAAGATGCCTTGAAGATTAATTCAAAAGTAGTATTTATAATTCTGTTTTAATTATTTCTATTTAATACTGTTATTGTTTAATATAATGAATATGCAGCTATGACATGTAAAATGCCTTGAAAATGCATCTTTTAATAGACTTGCTTTGAATACTAATTGATGATGCTCCATGTTTTAAATAGAGGTTAAATGGGTAAGATGGCACAGGGGTTAATGCTCAAACTTTTCAGCTCTGGAGTCCGCGTTGAATCCCACCTGAGGTTACACATTTTAAATGTACTTGGTCTCAAACAGGTCCTTATTAAACCATCATGTAATTTGACGTAATTAGCAGTTTCTGCTGATCAGAAGCCCAACATTAGAATAGTAGAACAGGATGACCTGCCTCCTTAATCACTTATCTATAATTTATAGGAAAAAAACTGTATGATCATGGGGGACTTGAGTTTGAATGACACATGCTGAAGGTCTCATGCTGGACGTATTAAAACATGTTTGGAATTTCTAAACATTATAGATGAAAATTTCCTAACTCAAAAAGTGTTGTGGCCAACACAGGGGAATTCTTTTAGACCTTGTCCTAGCAGATAAAGATGAACTGAACATAGAACTAAAAATTAATGGCAGTTTAGGTACAAGTGTTCATGACTAGATCACATTTATAATATACAAGCAAAATTAAGTCCAGACTAGTAGTATGTATACTTGGTCCCTTCTTAGGTCAAGTTTCACAAAGCTTGAAAATAATTATGAGCCAGATCAGCTGGGAGGAAGACTTTGATCTGGAAACTCTGAATGATAACAGGGAATCATTTAAGAACACAAAAAGCCACAATCCCATAATTGAGGAAAATGGCTGTGCTGGTTAACCAATCCGCTTTAGAAGGGAAGTGAAGACAGCTATTTAAAAAAATTAAATTAATAATATTTAACAAATGGAAGAAAGGTGAAATTGATAGTAATGCATATAAATCAGAAGTTAGGAATTGTAGAAAATTTATAAGGGAAGCAGAAGGACACAGAGGGCTTGTCTACACTGCAACATCGTTGACAAAACTTTTGTCTTTCACAAGTACTTAAAAAAAGCCCCCCCCCCCCCCCCCCCACGAAAGACAAAAGTTTTGCTGACACAAGTGACAGTGTGAATGTGGCTTTGTCGGCAGGAGCGCTCTCCTGACGACAAAGCTAATGCCACTCGCGGAGCTGGAAGTATTTTATCAGCAAAAGTGCCGACAAAATACAGAGAGAGCGTTTACACACGCTGACTTTTAGAGACAAGGCTGTGTAGTGTAGACAAGCCCAGAGAAATCTATGGCCAGCAGAGTTAAGGACAATAAGGAGTTGTTTAAATATATTAGGAACAAAAAGAATCCTGACAAAGGAACTGATAAACATAACAATAATGCAGAAAAGGCAGAAGTGTTCAATAAATATTTCTGTTCTATACTTGGGGGAGTGATAAATAATGAAGAGGACAGATCACTGATTCAGAGGAATCTGAATCGCTTTATAAGTTGGATGTAAGCAAACAACATGTGTTTTAATATGGCTAATTGTATACATTTAGAAAAAAATATATAGGCAATTCCTATGGGGTGCGGGACCTGGCAAGCAATGACTCTGAAAAATATTTAGGGGTCATGGTGGATAGTCAGCTGAACAAGAGTTCCTAGTGTGATGATGTGTGCTAAAGAGCTAATGCGATCCTGGGATGTGTAAACAGGAATCTTGAGTAGGTGTAGAGAGGTTATTGTACCTCTGTATTTGGCGATTGCTGCTGGAATACTGTGTCCACTTCCTGGGTCCACAATACAAGAAGGATATTGATAAATTAGAGAGGGTTCAGAGAAGACCCACGAGAATGATTCACGGATTAGAAAACAAACCTTACAGTGATAGACTCAAGAAGTTTGGTCTATTTTGCTTAATAAAGAGAGGCTAAAGGTTGACTTGATTGGTCTAAGTTCTACATGGGAATCAAATATTTAATAACTGGCTCTTCAATCTAGCAGAGCAAGGTGCAACACGATTCAATGGCTGGAAGTTATAAAGCTAGACAAATTCAGACTGAAAATAAGGCATACATTTTACAGTGAGGGTGGTTAACCATTGAAATAATTTACCAAGGGTTGTGGTCAATTCTTCATCACTGAGTGTTTTTAATTCAGGATTGGATGTGTGTCTGAAAAAGCTGCTCGAGGAATTATTTGGGGCAGTCCTATGGCCAGTGTTATGGAGGATGTCAGACTAAATGATCACAATGGTCCCTTCTGGCCTTGGAATCTATGACTGAAATGAATTGAAAATAATGGGAACTGAAAAGAGGTCTTCACAATGCATGGCACTAAACATGATCAGGCCCTGACTTTCCTGAGCAATAAAAACATGTTAAGGGAAAATCAAACTTGGTGTAGTGAGCTATTAATAATAATTTCTCAATTTCCAGTTGAAGAGAGGGAGGTTGTAAGGACAGAGATACATGCGAGTCAATGGGAATTTTAAAAGTGGCTGTGCAGAAATAAAAAACATACCTGAGCTCACTTTTGTTTTCTACGCTAGTGTTGGAATTGTTTCAAAAATACTCAAGGTGGAACTAATTGTGGTATTGGCTGTCAGGCTGTATCTAGAGCTTAAGTCCTATAAAGTGTGTGTTTGTTGAAATAATGATTACCTTAATTATAAGTATTATTTCCACTTTCCCCGTGTCTCTGTTATATTAATTACTGTCCAGCCTTGTGATTTATCTTACAAACCTTGTTCTTCTACAGAGCCACAGACTGCAGATGAAGGTGGAGCTGGTAGTATTGATTTCCAAAATGGCCTTTTGCTATTACTTTACGCTAACCACTAACCTTTTGAACTGGAATTCTCACTTTCACTGACTGGAGTTCAGGGGAGTTACTTTTATATAGCTCTATTGCTGGATCTGGGCCAGCAGGGCTCAGAGCACTGCAGAAGCAGCACACTTGGTCCTCTGTGGAGAGCATGCCCTACGTATTTAACAATCCCCCCCAGCCAATTAAGGTGGGCCTTTCCATTGATGAGCTCATCAGCAAATCTGAGACAGGGTATTATCTGCGGTTTAGTGCCTCAAGGATGAGGATATAAAGCATGGGAAAAATTGGGAGATCTTTCTGGCTCCGGGTATATGCTGAATGTATATTAATATGGTACTCTGTAAACCAGAATTTTATAACCAGTGATTTGTTTGCAAACAGTTTAAACCATAGCTGGAGAAACTCTCCAGTGCACGAATTTGGTACATTTCAATGATATAGTACAAACAAATATATAGGGGAGCCTTTTCCTTTAACTACATTTAATTTCTGTGGAAGGAGTTTGCAAAAATAATGAGTGACAGTTTATTCCAATGAGTGATAGTGATTCCAAACTTTTAACATTCATTTTCCATTGACTTTCTAGCACCTTCCATGGAAGAGCATGAGACACACTCATAGACTAATTTATAAGCAATTCAAATGGTTTCTAAGGCCAGGTCTACAATTGAAGGGCTTTGGTGGTATATTATACTGGCAAAAGCACTTTCAATGTGGACACCATTTACAGCAGCCAAACTTGTTTTTGCTGGTATAGTTTATTCCAGCAAAATAATTGCCTGGTAGAACTGCATCTACACTAGACACTCTTGCCGGCACATCTGCATCCATCAGGGATCATGTATCTTCATGTCCTTGAGCGACATAGCTATGCTGGGAAAGGTTTGGTGTAGACCTGGCCTATGTGTAATCAGGGATATTTATTTTTTGTAACTGAGGGCTAAAATGACAGCCCGCTCATCTGAGACCCAGCTAAGTCTATGAGCACTGAAAAATCTGTGCATGCTCGTAGCTATACTAATCTAGTCCAGCTGTCTCCTAATGCTGACAATCTGAGGCTTGAAAACTCAATGAAAGTTTAACTGAGCATGATTTAACTGCCAGAGCTCATTCTGGCAGCGAGAGCACATTTTTTCCCTCTTCTCCTGCTCCCCTCAGCATGGATTGGCAGTTTTCTCCAAAATTAACCAGTTTGATGGGATTGGTTCACTTCTATTAAACATGTCATCCTGAGGTACTTGTATTAATTCCAGTTGTTTCCCACGATCTGAAAAATGCCTAACGTTGTGGTTGCTATAGTATTATCACATTATTGATCAATAATGTTTCAATTTCTCTAACAACATCATTATAAGAGAGTTATAGAATATTTGCAATATTCTCTTCTGTCTGTCTGTTCATGTGGCATATTCAGAGATTGGTCTCCCAGCATATTTAAAAGTGGACCAACCTAAGCTATTCCAGATACTGCAGAAAAGCCTTCCGTGTTTAGTAATTCATGATCCAAGAAAATGTAGCCCAACAATCTTTCTTTCCAGGCACATTCTGTCATGATCAGAACTGGTTTCATGTGAATATAAATATTTAGAACTCTTGATCAAGCAAGGTAAATCTCTGGCTGAGATAGCAGTAGATTCACAAGTGTACTGAAAAGTAAACCATCATAATCAGACATTTCAAGAACATCCGGAAGATCAAATCCTATATACGGAAAATATTGTACATTGAGATAATGCACATGATTCAGGATTACTCCCCATTGGTGGTTAGAAATTAATAAAAAACAAACAAAAAAAACCCCACAATCAAGCATTTTACAGTAAAAGCTGTTTTATCCGGTATGTTCAGGGACTGGGGGGTGCCGGTAAGTGAAAAATGCTGGTTAACGAAGAGGCAGGGAGTTTGGGTGGGGGGTGTGTGTGTGTGCGTGCTCTGGGAGGGAGTTTGGGTGCAGGAGAAATGCCAGTTTATAGAGCTTTCCGCTTGGTGCAGGGTTAGATTCTGTTGTCAAGAAGCCTGGGAGAAATGGCAACATTGCATAATAAAATACATAGAGTATTTGACAGCAAAATCCCAGCAATTGAGAGAAGTTCCCTATCACAAAACCAGATGATGAAGTGCCTGAGAGACTAAGGTGCATGCCATTAGAGAATATGATGGTCACCAGACATGAAGTTTGATGTCACACTCTAGTATCCGTGTAGGCCCCGTGTGCACATTGAAGAAATAGCCTGGCATTATGTTGCACGCTTGTCTCAATTCTTGCAATTTTTCATATATAAATGATTTATAACTTTCTTTTTCCAAAGAAAATCCTACAAACACAGAACAAAGTCATACCAATAATTAAGAAACCATTGATTTGATACAATGAAATTTTTCTCAGATAATTCCCTAGGACCTCAGAAGCAATTCTTCATGCTAATGGCCAGACTAAATAATTGACGCCATCTTATCAAGTCATTAAAATTGTGTCAGCCAGACAGGTTAAGTAGGGTTCGTTACACCCACCGTTTAGGATTCTAACTTAAAGCTTTCTTGCAAATGGAAATGCAAATACCATGTACATATCTCTTGTTCCTAATAAGGTTTAGTTTTACAATGTTATATATCATTCATACTCAGTTGACTTTTTGATAACAAGTTCATGTGAATAGTCCGGCTATTGCTATGTGTTTTTGAAAATCCGACCCTTAGCACATATCCTATATTTAAAAAAATAATAATAATAAGGAAAGGGAATTAGCAAGGAAGTGATAGAAAATAACTATTAGTGGATGTAATTTCCTTTAGAAAATTCCTGAAATTCATCTAAAAACTCCAAAAGCCGTTGCAGCTATCCCAGTTCTCTGTCATCTTCCCTTATAAAATAACCTTTGTGTCTGCCTTAGAAAAAGTATCCCAAACTTAAATCTTCATTTCTGGCATTTATTATTCAGGTGCTAGGCCGTAGATATTTCAAATCATGCTGTGGGAGTGGAATGTCCTAAAAAAGGAAACTTCTCTTCTTTCTCATCTGCTCTTACTTTGCTGTCTTTTCGCACCTCCTTAAAAGAGTTTCTTGGTGGATCAGAGAGGGTAGCAATGTAGCAATTCTGGGGTTTGTACACTCCCATACATACATGCAGGCCAATCCAGTCAAATTCTCATATATTGGCTGATTTTAGAGGAAACAGCCATAGCATGTTGGGGAGCCTTTTGAAAAGGGAAAAGAAGCTCCTTCCAAGGTTAGTAACCCTATTTTCCCTTTAGTATGGCTTTATTTGCTAATAAGTTAACCAGCTTTGCCATTAACATTTGATATGCATGCAACATAATGTGCAGAATTTTACCATGCTGGTTTGTGCTACGTTTAGCATGCACTACCAGGAAATACTTACCTACCTCAAAGGGATTTGTGATTTATGAATTGTTTTGTAAAGCGCTTTGAGATCCTTGAGTGGGAAGTACTGTGTAAAAGAATCGGAGCAGAATTGGAAATGGCTTTTGGGAAGTAATACTTACACTTCCAAATTTATCCCCAGAGAAATATGTTAAAGGCACTTTTTCTGACTGAAGATAAATGCTAAAATAAACGTTTCTTTCTGCAGCCAGCAAACGTTCCACATCCACAGCAAACCTCAAACAAACAGAAGCTGTCATGAACAAACGTTTGTCATCTTCTGCAGCACTTCTAAACTCTCCTGATCGGAGTAAGTGTTTTGGGGTTTTTGGCGGGGGTTTCTTGGGGGTAGATAATGTGTACTGTTTCTCCAACCTGTTTGTTAATTCATTGCTCATGTGATCTCAAATGCATTTCACCCAATTTGTTAATCCAGCAAACTGTGCAGGTTTTTGACCCAATCCTTGGTTGTAATCTTTACCATTACTCTCCTGCTGTAACACAAAGATCACTTTTCATATTTCTAGGATTCAGTTTTATTAAAGCCAAATCTTGGTGAACGATTTATGAATTAACCATTTCACACCAACTCTAAGGGTTTGAATGCCTTAAATCACAGACTTAATTTTAGATAATACTAAACATAGTAATTGGGGTTTTTTTAAAATCGCACAGAAGACAACTACCGTATATACTCGTTCATAAGCTGAATTTTTTTTAGTAAAAAAGGGAAGCACCAGAGAAGGGGATCGGCTTATGAATGGGTATAGAGAGAGAGAGATGGGTCACAGCCCCTCCCCCCAACAGAGGGAGCAAGGAGAGGCAGCACAGCCAGCAGAGAAAGAAGGGAAGAGGCGGGGCCAGAGTCTCTCCACTTCTGGCCACGCTGCTCACCCCCCAGCCTCCGAAGCAGCTGCAGCTCCGGGGCTGGCAGGCCGCAGCTGTGGCCACCCAGCCCAGCCCACCGGAGCACGCTGCGGCCATGCTGCCCATCCCAATGGAGCAGCTCCAGTAGGGTTACCATACGTCCTCTTTTTCCCGGGCATGTCCGGCTTTTCGGCAGTCAAACCCCCGTCCGGGGGGAATTGCCAAAAAGCCGAACATGTCCGGGAAAATGGCGGCTCTGCTCCTCCCCGACTCTTCGGCTCTGTTTAAGAGCCGGGCTGCCCGAGCGCTACCGGCTTCGGGCAGCCCCGTGCCTCCGGACCCTGCGCCGCCGGAGCCCAGGAGGGGAAGTGCCCGGCTGGGGGCACAGGGTCCGGAGGCATAGGGGCTGCCCAAAGCCCGAGCGCTACCGGCTTCACGGTTTGCCCGGCAGCCTCTAGACCCTGCGCCCGCAGCTGGGCGCTTCCCCTCCCGGGCTCCAGCTGCGCTGGGCAAGCGCCGGCTGGGGGCGCAGGGTCTGGGGGCTGCCTAGCAAACCCTGAAGCCGGTAGCACTGGGGCAGCCCTTTCCCCCTGGCTGGGAGTGGAAGGGAGGAGGAGGCGGAGTTAGGGTGGGGAAGGGGCGGAGTTGGGGCAGGGCTGGGGGTGGGGAAATGGGCGGGGCCAGGGCCCGTGGAAGGTCCTCTTTTTTTATTTATGAGATATGGTAACCCTAGCTCCAGCCAGGTCAGAGACATCCTCCCCTGGCCCTCCCCAGATAAGGTGGGAAGGGATGGGATGGGGAGAGTGAGGGCCCTGGGCTGGGGTGAGGTCATGTGGGGGGTGGTCACAGGGGTTACTCCCCTGACTCCCAGCTTCTCCCCCCCAGTTGCTTTCCCGGCCCGTCAGGATAAGCAGCTGGCGCGCCGGGACACTTTGTTTACTTAGGTTTACCTCCTCCGCAGGCACAGTAAACAAACCATCTTGGCCCCCCAACGGCTTATCCTGATGGCCCGGGAGCAAAAGTTTGCTGACCCCTGAATTATAGGGTCGGCTTATGAACGGGTTATAAAAAAAATTTCCATTTTTACTTATCCATCTTGCGGGGAGGGGGTCAGCTTATAAACGAACCGGCTTATGATCGAGTATATACGGTATTTTCCTGAGTGAAATAGATTCAAATCTTTGGTTGCATATTCACAACAACAGAAAATTTGCATCTTGGCATTAAAATCTGTAGCATGGCCCTGAACTCATGTTCTACATATTGTAGAGCCCTGATACCTTGTAAGATGTAGAATTGTATTGTAAAACGGGCAAAAAAGTGTGAAAATTCTGCTGTTCCCTTTTTCACGTTGACCCGAGGGCATTGCGGTTTCATGGGACGTATCTTCATACTAGCCATGCAGAATGCCTATACCATTAGTTCCAATGTAGTAAACCAGTGGTTTTCAACCTTTTTTTCATTTGCAGACCCCTACAAATTTTTGAATGAAGGTGTGGACCCCTTTGGAAATCTTAGACATAGTCTTTGAAACCCCAGGGGTCTGTGGACCACAGGTTGAAAACCACTGTATTAAACTGTTGCACCTTACAAACTCTATAATGATGTACATACGTTTTTTTTTCCAGAATAGAGCATTGCTTGTTTTCTTGATGTTTATCTTTGTTCTCTCCAAAACCCTGGGGTAAACACTGCTGAGCCTACTACTGCTGAGGGACGTAATCAACCTGAAATCCAGTCAGTTTTTAAAAATTAGTTGCTGATATAACACTTGTTCCAGTGTCCCCCTGCAAATTTTTGTGGATTTACAGTCCTATTTTATATTTTTAAAAGGTTTCTCCAGTTGCTGTGTAAAATCATACCAATAGGGGAAATACTATCAAATGCATAAAGTAAACAAATGGGGGAAAATGGAATTATTTTTTCTCCTTTTTTCGTTATAGGGAACATAAGTGTTACGGGTAGCATTAAGTACGTTTTCAGACAGAAGCGATTTATTTAAAAAAAAAAAATGAACAAGCACCAGAAAATATTACCAATAATGCTATAGTTCTGTGTCTGACTGCAATCCTCTTATGAAGTACGTGTCATAATGCCTTTTCCAGACCGAAAAGTTGATAGTAACACTAGGAAGGTCGCTAATCTGCTTTTAGAGGAGAAAATTAAAAATTAATTCCACCACCACAAATAACGTCCTTTTTCTTTTATGTTCTTGAGGCTAAGAGAGATCTCTCTGAACTCTCTGCAATGCTATGCTAACACGTTTAGAAGGCAGTCGTGGTGGACTGCTTCCCTCCTTCCAGAAATTACTATCCCTTATTGTTACAAAAATCATGCATAAATTGAGGAGAAAGGATAACATTTTTTTCTGAAGCCTAACATGAAGACAGATTAAGGGCTCAATCCTGCAAACCGATATACATGTGGGTAACTTTACACGTGTGATTATCCCAGTTGAAGTCTGGGACTACTCGTAATTAGAATTATTTATATATATCTGTGTTTGCAGGATTAGGCTCTAGGTATGAACCAGAAGCAAAGAGGTTTATGAAATTCTGGTTTATATGCACTCTAACACAGAAAGGAAAACACATTTAATAAATTATCAGCCAAAAGGGATTGCTACTAAACCTACTGCCGTTCTGTAACAGAAACTCTGACAGAGCAACTTTCTCCAGTATTTTTGGGAAACCCTATTATATTAAGTGGCTTAAGAGAAATCCGAGAAATCATATAATCCTACAAATGGGCTGGAAGTCATCAATTCCAGCCCTGTGCTCTGTGGCAGGACCAAGTAAACCTAGACCAACTCTGACAGGTGTTTGTCTAACCTGTTCTTAAAAACCTCCAATGATGGGGACTCCACAGCCTTCCTTGGAGGCCTATTCCAGAGCTTAACTACCATTCTAGTTGGAAAGTTCTTCCTAGTATCTAACCTAAATCTCCCTTGCTGCAGATGAAGCCCATTACTTCTTGTCCTACCTACAGTGGACATGGAGAACAATTGATCACCATCCTCTTTATCACCACCCTTAACATATTGGAAGACTTTTATAAGGTCGCCCTTTGGTCTTCTTTTCCCAAGACTAAACATGCCCAGTTTTTTCAATCTCTCCTTAAAGGTCAGGTTTTCTAAACCTTTCATCATTTTTGTTGCTGTCCTCTGAATTTTCCCATTTGTCTACATCTTTCCTAAACTGTGGTGCCCAGAATTGGACACAGTACTCCAGCTGGGGCCTCACCAGTACCGAGTAGAGTGGGACAGTTACCTCGTGTGTCTTACATACATCCTGTTAATATACCCCAGAATCATATTTGCCTTTTTTTGCAGCTGTATCACATTAATGACTCGTATTCAGTTTGTAGACCACTATAACCCCCAGATACTTTGAAGCAGTACTACCATCTAGACAGTTATTCCCTATTTTGTAGTTGTGCATTTGATTTTTTCCTTCCCAAATGAAGTACCACAGCAGTTTCAGAAAATGAAAACAGTAGGGGCTAATTATTGCAAATCACTCAGGTTATAACACTTCCAGAGAGATATCATGTACTATGGAGGCTTGCATAGTCTGGTTCAGACTGGATTCTCCAGATATCACCAGACAAAGATAGGACTTTTAGATAAATAGCCAGTGCTTAAACTGATTCGGGGCCTTCTTTCTGGTTCTGGATCTAAGATGGATGAACTTGTAACCACAGGGAAAACCCAGTTGTGGGTTTTGAAGGACTAAAACCTACTAAAGCCCTAGGTTGGAGTTGTGGGTGACCTGTGGTAAGCTTTTTACATGCATGAAGGTTCTTGTATTGTTTTAATGTTTTCTTTGTAATGCTTTTACCTTAAGAATAAATATGAATGCCTAGAAGGAGCTGTGTAGTATCTTGTAATTGCGGGCAATACATTGGTAATAGCCATCTGAGAGAAAAGGAAAGCACAGATGCTGGCCTTTTAGGGAGTCTGGCTTGGTGGGGATATCACAGTGTAAGGTAGGGAGCTGTATAGCCTCAAAATCTCTGGTTACAAGGGAGTGAGATGTGGGTCTCTGCCCAAGAGAGGTGATGGCTGAGAGCCGGAAATCTTAAGTGGGTGCCCTTGGTGGACCACAGAGTAGGAATACCGGTTCAATTGCCTTGAAACGGTGTGAATATTCAGACTCTTTGGGGGAAATGTCCAGGGCTCACCTTTATTTTCTCTAACAACGAAGAGAGGTTTAGATCAAGACTCCAAGATTCTGCTCATACCAGCTGAACAGGTCAGAGCAATTATACACTCTTGATCTGGCTTCCAGAGAGCAGCTAGTCTTTGGGTGAATGATGCATGGAATGTGCACAGCTCTTCAGGTTCTGCTGCAGCTCTTCTGTGTCCCATCACAGCTTCAGAGAGGTGCCCACCTAGGATGGTTGTAACTTGTGTGCTGGGTCCAGTCTGATGCATTGTCATCTGAGATGCTGTTTAAAAAAAAAAAAAAAAAGTTTAATCTGATTTAACATTTTTTCTTTATTAGCTACTTTAACCATACTTATGTAGAGAAAATATGAAATACGAGATTTCAAGTTCCTCCCACCACTAGAACCCATCTGTCAAAATATAACAACCATTTTGCACATTGAGATGTGCTTTCAAAGCGGTTTTGTTCTATGTAATAGTATAATTCAGATTAACCTTGTTTTATGCCTTTAAGACCTATATGTATTTATGTAGAACTTCGGTTTTAAGCACTCTTTATATTCCTGATAATACTGGCCAGATAGATATTTTTATACTCTTAAATTGAACTGATTTAAAAACAAGTTAATCAAACACATTTTTCTTCAGTTCATCTAGAACCTTATCATATACTTCTTTATTGAATCTTGATTGATTCATGTGTCTGTCTGTCTCTTTATTTCTTGTTAACAGAAATTTGGAATATAGATTAGAAATTTAAGGATTAGAATGATTATTTGTGCACTCCAATTATTTGAGGATGCACTTTTTATTTCTTGCCACAAGGTGGTTCTGTATGGTTCATAAATCAATCAGATTTGATTACGCTGCTATGACTACTGTATGTAGAAAAGAGGGGTCCGTGGTTAAAGGAACACTTTAGGATGCTATATCAAATGTAATGACGTAATTTGCACTTTCACTTACAGGTACCACAAAGAGAAGTGCTTCATTAAACAGACTGAGTAACAAAGTTTCTCTGCAGTCTGAGCAGCCACCACCAAAAGGTTCACAGGTGGAACAGAAAGGTGCAGGAAACATTTTTTTAATAGGGGATAGCAACTTGAATATTATTTAAATTGTGTTTAAACTGAAATTTCTAAACTTTGTTTAGAAATACTTTCACTCTGAACAGCATAGACTATTGTGCATATAATATGACCATTTGGACTTTGGTAGCATTACGCACATACTAGCTATATCAAACATTGTATCCAGAATTCTGCTGTTTCTATATGCAAGTGTTTTTTCTCTGAAGCTGTACTTGGGGTGGGTGAGAAGTAAACCAATACGTACAACTTGTGTGGCCGAAGTTTTGCATAATGAGTAACAATTCTGGTTAATAGGTATTTTTGGCAAAATATAATTTTTTAAAGAAAGGGAGTGGGCAATTCAGAAAATCAACTATGCAAGTCTCTTGTTAAAAATAATATTCCTTTGCACTTGGTCTCTAGGCGGAACAGAAAAGAAGAGGAGCACGTCTTTGACTAGAATAAGTAGTAAACCTCATTCTTCTACTGAACTAGAGAAAGTGAAAAAGGAAGAAAGACCAGGTGGTTAGCTATTTATAAAACTAAATCCTAATCTTGCTATTTAAAAGCAATGCACAGTGAAATTGGATAGGATTACGTTACTTGAGTAGTTTCTTCTGGTTCCTCTACATCTGGAAACTTAGTGAGAATTCTAGTTATTTAGTAGTAAAGATTAAACTCTTTAAATTTCTTATCTCTGACAAACAAATCCTTTCGGGTTTTTGTGAATTATACTTAATCATGCTAGAAGTAGGTGAGCAAAACCATTACATATACAAGTCAAAGAGCTAAAGCTTGGAAAGATAATCTTGGTAAATTTAAGATAAAGAAATCATTTCACTTAAAACGTTAATATTTTTTCCTGTATCTTATTCTGTATGGCTTTAAAAGCTCTTAGTTTTTCAGTTTACAAGCAACTTCTCTGTTCCTGCTGGACTGAGTTTAGTGCCCCCAATTTAGGGGGAAAATCTGTTCTCATTTGTGTCTCTGTTTTTCTTTTTACATCCATCCTTAAAGTACAAGACACTTCTTCATTAAAAACTTCTTTCTAATAACTATTTTCTACTTGAAGCTAATGGATGCCAGCTTCTTTAACAAACATCTCCCTTTCAATTAACACATTTGAAATTTTCCTTCTTAACAGCTCTTGCCCTGATAAGAAACTAGAGTAGAATGCTTGGAACCCTTTTTCATATTGAGTTGACAATGATTACTATATATGTGAGCTTGTGTGTGCAAATAAGACTTAACAATAGCTAACAACTGTTGGCAATAATCTGCAAGGTTTTTCTCTAGTTTGTGCCACCAGTCTGTTGTAATATCCTCTGTTGCATCCTGACTTCCAATGAATATAACCTCTGCAAAGCTGAATCCAAAGGTTTTGACTTATTTCAGCACTCCATCTGTGTTTTCTGTTTGTTTGCATATCATTCTCTGCATGTAACAATTAGTAATAAGTCACGGACAACAAATGCAATCATATCTGATTGCAATGTTTAATCCTGCTATACTATTACTATGTATTTCCCTCTTCATTACTTCAATATTTTCTTCTGAAAATGTTATGATTTGCAACAGTACTCCCAAAGCTCCTTTTCTCTTTGATGCTTGCTTACTTCATTATATGACTTCATGTTGAATCCTTTTTGGTTTGTTCCCATCATTCAGCTCGTCGCTCTCAGATCAGTCCTCTGGAGAGTAATGTAATCAGTCGCCTCCTCGCCCCCACACAGGCCTCCTTAGCTAGGAGTAAAAGTGCTGCTACATTATCGGCTGATGGACAAGATCCCTCAGGTAACAGGAGTGCAGTAAAAGCCTGAAAGTGATAGTAGTTGCTTTCAAAGCAAGAGTTGATATGACAGTTGCTAACTATGTTACCTTTCAGCACAATTCAGACATTTAGATAACACATCACTATGTATAATAATACTTCACTAACATTTACTTTAGTAAAATAAATGCAATACATATTTTATGTTGCATGTTTATTTTGCGATTTCATAGAATAGTATTGGCTTTTAAACTACAATACCAGTTCATTCATTCTGCAGAGAATTGTATACTGGTATTTATTTTTGCACTGAGCTGTCTCTGAGATCTGCATTTGAATTTAAGTGACGGCTTAGGAGGAGGAACTGGAAAACTAGTAACATTTCAAAGGAGGCCTAAGAGACTAATAAGCATGGGGCATAAATTGACTTATCTGAGGGAGAGCAAATTTTTCAGCTAAAAAGTTGGTGGAACAAGACGACTAGGTTACTTGTGACGTTTATTGAATCTAAGAAAGTTCCAGTGAAAGTACTATGTTCAATGTAAAGTTAATGTAATGCGCACCTAGCTGGAGTTCATTCCCCCTGTTCTTTTTTTAATCTTTCAACTCGCAATCAACATATTTTTTTTTGCCTTTTATCCTTTCAAATGCATTTCTCCATCTTTATTTTTTTAGTATAACTTAAGCTAATTAACTGACCTCACTAATAGTGACGAAACTTCTACACTGCTGACCTGATATAATCAATCCTTACCTTTGCTGATTCAAAATTTATGCTCATGTTTTTGCACAGCTATTTGTGTGCATTTTATTTTTCCACAAAATGTTTTACTTCACTTCATATGAGGGAAATCTCTTGTTTTGTACTGATAGCCAGGAGGTGGCTCTGACTCAGTGTTATTCAAACAAAGGTTCAGGACTTTTGCTTTAACTATCAGCAAGCTTATCGTATTTTCAATAGCATTAACACTTAATTTCAGTAATAATCTCCTTGCCCTATTCTAGTTCAAATTATTGGTCATAAGAGTGCAGTTCTCTCTACAAGAATGCCGTAGATAAGAGTACAGTGATTAAGAGCTAGCATCTGTCATTAGATTTTTGTATCCCTAGATATTTTAAAATCTTAGATATGCTAGTTTTAATCTATTTGTAAATATCTCCATTTACATTACTATATACACTTCATAGATGAGTTGTATATTATATATGCACTACTTTGTTTAGTGAAGGATCCATACAGTGATCATATTTTCTCATCACATCTTAATATATGTGAAGAGGCTGACAGTTTTGGAGATGGTTAAGTAATTATAATTGTCTATTAACCCTTTACACTTTAATCTTGTTTTGTTAATGTGAATAAAGTATGTGGTTTGGGGGGAAAAGTAAAAATAAGCAATACTGTTATATGGCAGCTGATATAATAAGGAAGTGCATAAAACAAGGTTAAAATACTTGATATAGTAACTGCAGTTTGTCACACAATGTTTTATGAAAAATCATTCCATGTGGTTGGACGAAACAAAACATTTTATAACTAGCGCGGCATTATCTACGCATTGTGAAGCATTTGTGAGATATGCTTCTTCGCCCTGTGCAAGGGTTTGGCCGTCAGAGTTCTGTTAGTCTAGAAATAATCATGACAAGATACAGTTTGACTAAATTGGAAACTACATTTAGGTATTGAAAGTTTAATGTAGACGTTGTTTGGAAAAGCACTTTATTTTTTTTTTAAGCTACACTTGACTGCTGCTTTCGGAATGGTTTCATTCTTGGTGCTGTGGCTCTGAACTCCTAATCTTGTGGTGATGGTGTCTGGTGTCCATGACCTGTTGCAATGTGCACTTCCAGTGGTGTTTTCTCTGTTTGCGTTCTAACACACACAATCTCTCTCTCTCCCTCTCTCTCTCCCTCTGTCCTTTTTTCCCTGTTCTGATGCTGTGCACTTGGTTCTCTGTTTTTGTCTTGTCAAATTCCTAACTTTATAGAATCTCACCTCTGTCCTCGTTCAGCTTCGGCCAGTTCCATCAGTTCTCCAATCCAAACGCCTAAAGTGCCTGTGCGCAGCCGTAGCATCGACCGATTGAAGACCACTGTATCTTCATCTGACACCAGCTCTCCAGAATCCACACAGGTCTGTTGAAAAGTTCCTTTTACAAAAGGCTTGTTTTTTTCTTTTTTTGGACAGGTCAGGTTAGGGGCATGTTATAACTGTTTGCAATCCTAGTCAGCTGCACTATTTACTGCACCAGAGCACCTAAATGTTAAATTTCTTTATTTTGCATTGTAGATAAACATAGTTGGATAATATCCCAAAATACTATTGTAATGATAAGAACAAGTTGACATTTCTTTTAAAAGTTTTAATAATCTTTGGTTACTAATTATGCAAGTTAGTAAAAATAATTCCAAATGGAAGAATAGGTATACTAAAGAGTCACTTTTTTTCCTTAAAAAAGAGAGCTTTATTTTAGGGTGTCTCCAAACCAAAATTTCAAACACCCCAGAATTTCAGGGTGTTTAAAGCCAAACCTAAATCAGCCTGGATCTAGACTGTGCATTTATCTTTATATTCTACTCATCAATATCCCCAGGTTCAAACATCCTGAGACTTTGGGATGTTTGAAATCTGGATATGAATTTTGTGGAATGAGCTCCTCTGTATTTTCAGGGCATGCTGTTGATTATAAATCCTAAAGCCTCATTAATATAACATTACTAGAGCCATGTTCAGGAAGATAAAGGAAAATTCAAGCGTATCTTAATGTGACTAGTAAATATTGTGATGACAGCGCTTCTACATTTCTCTGGTGTCTTCAACATATTTTAGAAGGTGTACATTACCGCTGTTTTTGAATCCGATTAGAAATCGGCGACAGAAAAGCAGTCCTTAAGTCCTGCTGGGAGGCGCCCTCCATCGCCATCTGCGTCAGCTCGTAGAAGATCTCCGTCCCCTGCTAACTTGGCAAAACGTCCTTCATCTCCCTCTACAGTTAGGTATGTTTAAATCTGTGTTCATCCTAAACCACATTCAGAACAAAATGAGCACTACTTCCTGTGCCACAGGTTTGGTGTCCTGATACTGTCCAGTATGAATGCAGAAGGTGCATATTGTTGCTACGTATATAAAATCAGTTAATACTTCAGGCTTTCAGTGAAGCCTTAATAAGTGTTCCTTTCTCTGCAGACAAAATCAAAAGGCCCGTCCACCTTCACCTAGTGTATTGAAACAAAGGCCATCATCCCCCACTACAGTCTCCAAACCAGCACCTATTCAACGCCTGCCTCTCACACCAAGTGTTGTGAATATTACCAAAAAGAAATCTGAAATGGAATGCAAACCAAAGGACAAGTGCGAAGAAGGAGCAGGACAAGAGCATGGCACTTCTCCAACCTCTGAGAGGGAAACTGTCGCAATTGCTGCAAAGACCAAAGAAGGTAGGAGCCTTTAAGTGATCCACTTGTCTATTCCATTTATCTTGATGGTGGTCCACTACAGTTTGAAGTTTAATTATGGTAATTACCTATAAATAGCATTAAAGAGATCGATCTTTGGAAGTATGCAAAAAAAATTTAAAGCAATCTAGAAGAAACTTAAATCTTTTGGAATGGACGCAAATTATGTTCCTGACTGCTTGTAGACACTAAAGATGACTTGGCAATTCCCGAAAAAGTCCTAGCCAAGTTCCATCTCCTTCCTAAATTTCCCCTGCATCTCTGGTTTCTTACAGTATTCTTCAAAGTGAGGAAGGGGTATCTCTATGGTTGAATAAGAGCACTTGGAGTCAGGGTATCTGGTTCTATTTCTGATCTTTCCACCAAATTCTTGTGTGATCTTGCTTTATGCCTTTCTATCTGGAACGTCTCTGTGCCTTGACTTTTACATGTGTAAAATGGAGATTTATGAGTATTTGTAAAATATTTAGAACTTCTTGGAGGGAAGGAACTATAGAAGTGAAAAGTATTAATATTCAGTTCCTGTAGTTTCACTGAATACAACTGAATAGTGGTTATTCTACCCAAGAATTGACAGCATTTCAGGGATGAGTGAAACAATCCCTTTATACTGTAGTTTGTAAAACAATTTGTAGGGGATTTTGGGATGCTTAAGGTTAAAAGATGTTATTTGCAAATTGTTAATTATACAGTAGCTTTATAAATTGCTGGGTTATACCATATATAGTAGTCAGTTCGTTTGACTAGAGAGCTAAAGGTATTGACTTTTAATCTTGTTTACAGTGCAACTTCTAAACTAAATCCTATTCCGCTTTGTACATTAGAAATACTGGATTAGATTCTCAAATCCGAGACACACATGCAAAGTGATTTCAAATAGCAGGAAATGCATACAAATTAAAGCACACACTTCGAAACCTTGTTCTGTAAATCAGATACCTGTGAAATTGAGCCAGCTATCACTTTAAAAATTGCATGCATATGCCTTAGCCAGGAGGAAAAATCAACTGCTCATTCATTGTAGCATACATGAGACCTAGCTTCCAAATGGTTACAGACCTGCCTAAATTTTGATTCCAATGTATGTGCAATCGCCACAGCATCAGGAGACAATGGGCATCACTGCCACACAGAGGAGAATGAAGCAGACATACTTCTCCCAGGTTGGAAATAAATCTCCTGACCCCATTCATTGTGCCAAAAGAGCACATCCTCTACCCCCCCAACCAGGAAGAACACCCTCTACAATCTCCAGAAAAGAATCTGGGAAAGACTTCTGATGAGGTATCACATGCACTTCTCTGTGGAGAAGGTCATAGGGGAAACTTAACAGAAAAAGGAGTTTGAACAGGCAACTGGTGGCGATACTGAGGGTGAAAATCCTTCAAATACCATGGGTAAGTGGGATCATATGCCTGATGCATGTCACTGCATGTAAAGATACTTGTGTGTTCCTGAATGTGTGTAAGTTTGAGGGAATGTCTGAAAATTTCCCTGTTTAACACTTTAAACTGGGTGTGAATTATGGCAAGAAATTCTTTGGGATCCCATATGTTGTACTGTGCTTTGCACACACACATTCATGTGGAAAGATAGCTAGATGTCGAAGTCTAATTGTCAATGTCGTATGGAGTTGTACATCAATCTTAAAACAGTGTCCCTTGCTCCTGATTGTAATAAATGTGTATCTTAGACCTGTCTAAAGCATGAGAAATAGATCAGTAATCCACATCACTGATATTTGATCCCTGCTGTCTGTTCCATTCACAGGTATCTACCAGTTACTCTTTGGCTTTAGTCATGCATGTTTTCCTTTACAGAATCATCCTTGTTCTTCACAAACCCACCTGCTACATCCTCATCTACCTCTGGGCCTCTCATCTTCTGAAGCTTTACTTTCTCGTTGCCAGGACTTTGACCTACCTTCTCTGCTGCCTCTTCTAAACTGCATTTGGAACTCAACCCTGTATCTCATGTTGCCACTTCTGCTCATTACTTGGGTGCCTCTTCTCTCTCTTCCCATGCTAACTTCTAGAACTGTATTTACCCAGCTCATCTCCTTCCATCTTGCTCTGCTGCTAACCAGATTATCGCTTTCTTTGCAGTCATTGACAGTAGGAGGCTGGGAGTAGTTCTCTACCTAACTCTCTGTGGAGTTTATAAGGCCGGGAGATAGTATGGAAGTTGATCAACACAGAGGTGTTGGTTTCTCTCTTGTGAGTATGGGGTGTCCACTCCTGGCCAGATAATCCCCTTACCTGCCCTACCTGTGAACATAGAGGCAGATCCCTCTGTTCTGGAAAAGTTGCTTCACATTTTCGAAATCATCTGCTGTGGAGTTGAAATCAGAGGGCAAGAACTGAGGGCAGTGAGTGGCCATCTAGCCAGGCTAACTCACTGCGTTGGTACAATAACATACCCCAACCACCCAAAGATGCTGGCTTTCACCACTGAGTCATTCCGTGGCACCTGAGTTTCTGTCAAGTCCTGGGCTCAACCTTAATTTCAAGGTAGTTTTAAGTGTACTTGGTGTCATGGTGTCTGTACTAGCTGCACCATTGTCCCTTCTTGGGGTCTCACTGAGTGCACCTCTCACAGATGTCAGACCTCAAGCCTTTATCTCTGCTGGATAGAGTTCACCCACTTTTAGACTAGGACCTGGGTTAAAGCCCCCTAGTTACCAATTGTGACTACTTCAGCAGGTCCAACTGAGGTTTAGACCCTGGTATTGACTTCTCTCCAGCAGCTGTGACTAGCCGTTACACAGGGACCGCACAAGCTTCTCAAACAGTATTGTTTAACATAACTGTGCAACAGAGAATTCAAAGACATGCAATAAAAATAACAGAAAAGGAGACCTCACCAAAGGGACCATATCTAGCCTTTTAGCTGCTCCTGGCTCAGATGCTTACGCCCTGCTTAAGGTGAGACTGCGTACCCCGCAGCTCCTATCTCTCTCCCAGTCTGTCTCAGCCCTGTGGCCTGCTGATCAATTTCTTTTTCCCTTTCTGCTAGTGGAGCCTTTTTAAACTTCTGAACTTTATGATCGCCTTGGCAAAACAAGTCCTGTTAACTTTGCTGGCATCTGGAAGTGGCATCTCCCAGTAAAAGCCCCCATTGAACACTTAACTTGGCCTGAAAGTGTGTACCTAAGGGGCTGTCATGGGTCTTAGTCCTTGTTTTGTTTCCTGCCTCAGCCAACCCCCAGTTCCAGTTGGGTTTAAGCTTTGGAGTTAAAGACAGCCATCCAAAACTGAACAGGGAAACACATAATAGTCATAACAATAATGCAGGTATCTCCCAGTTCGTCACACTTGGATCTTCATGTCACTTTTCCCCCTATGGTGGATTTGATTGCCTGTCCAACATGCCTTGTCTTGTTTGTTTCCTTTTGTGTCTACATTGGTAAGTAGTTAAAATATGCTATTATGCAGTAAAACACATCTTATTTTTCAGTGACTTGGAGCAGTCTTACACAGCTTCTCTTCATGAGTTAAAAGGCTTGTTTCAACTTAAAAACATAAGAAATGTTCATTCATGAGAGTTGTCACCTTGTGTGCTATGATGGGTAATAAACTAGAATGTAATAATTATATGTCTGGGTTGTTGAGGAGTCCGAGGGCATAAGGATAAAACAAATAGCCCACATTGAGGTATGGGTGATGACCTTCTGTCTAATGCAGGGGTAGGCAACCTATGGCATGCGTGCCGAAGGCAGCACGCAAGCTGATTTTCAGTGGCACTCACACTGCCCAGGTCCTGGCTACCGGTCCAGGGGGCTCTGCATTTTAATTTAATTTTAAATGAAGCTTCTTAAACATTTTAAAAACTTTATTTACTTTACATACAACAATAGTTTAGTTATATATTATAGACTTATAGAAAGACCTTCTAAAAAGGTTAAAATGTATTATGGGCACGCGAAACCTTTAAATTAGAGTGAATAAATGAAGACTCGGCACACCACTTCCGAAAGATTGCCAACCCCTGGTCTAATGCCACACATCACACTGTTTCAACACAGGTACACATTATCTTAGTGGCTAGGTAAAAAACCACATTCCAGTGAGGCGATGGCAGGCTCCTCCTTAGATAGCTGTAATATGGAACATTCTTCAATCCATCATACAGGAAACAGTAGCTTCACTAGACCTAGAGTTGTAAACCACCACCAACTCTTCACAAGACAACAGTTCCACGGGCCTACTTAACACACTCCTTCCACCCCTTAACCCACACAGGTCAAGTAGTGCTGACAGTGAATCCTCAGAGAAGGAGTTGATTGAAGAAATCCTACACACAAAATGGGGCTAGAAGTGTCACAATTTCTGCTTCCTTTCAAGGAGTGCGTCTTATAATCCACAAGCTGACAGCAAGTGACACCAAACACCAACAACTGAACAGCAGTCCTGTTGGGATAATTTTAAATCATGAGCAGCTTGTTTTAAAAAGTACAGCAAAGGAATGAGACGATCCTGAGAAATGAAAGATCGTCAGGAATATCACTGTAGGAAAACTGAACAGCACACAAAGCTACAATGGGAGAACATTGCTAATGCATGTGTTCATGTTGGGAGGCCCATTCTCTAACGACTAAATCTGTCTGAAATTCTGGCTCTGAGTAGATGGAATATGTGACATAGGAACATAAAAAGTGCATCATCTTCCATCCCCACTGATACAAAGACAGAGGAGGATTATACAGGCCCTCTAAAGAAGCACTTTTCTGAGTGGGAAGATGACCTCTTTTGCTCTACAGACACAAGAAGCTCCAAGTAGCGCAGAGGGAGGAATTGAGCAAGACAAAGATCACGGAAGACTTAAATTTGCCCCAAAACTGACCACATACAATTCAGGTACCCACGTGTCTGCATACTTTACTTGTGCACCAAATGATGTTGGTACATGCATATCTGAGACTTTGGGTATTCCAAAGTTTGTACACTCACTACTTGCATGCCCAGAAATTTGTGCTCCTAATCTTGAGTGCACAGAGTTAGTCTGTGCTGAAATCCTTATGGAAAACTATAATCCACCTTCAAGAGAGAAAATATACATCTTTCACAAATTGCCTCTTCCACCCTACAGGCTTCCCATCTTCTTCCTATTTCCTTCCCCATCCTGATCTATCCCAATAATCTGCTATTCCAAACATTACTGTGACTGGTTTCCTTGATCTTTTTTGATATTGCGTACTCAGACAGCATTTTATGTGGTGACGTGTAGCTAAAATGGTATTGCCTCAAGTAGAGATTTTACACTGAGGGCCTGCATTCTTCATGGGAATATATAGTCCGGCTCAGTTTTGTGATCAGTTTGCCCAAGTTTAATGATTGATTATTGATGGCATCATTGTTTTATTGACTTGGCTTTGTGTATAAACAGAGCAGGTATAAGAATCCTGTTGGCTTAGCAGCAGCTGCTGCTATTGTTTATATTATAGTAGTGCCTAGATCAGGGCCCATTGTGCTAGGTGCTGTATAGACTTGTAGTAAGAGACAGTACCTTCCCCAGACAGCTTATGATTTCTACAGATGAGGCAGACCAAGGGTGGCAAGGGAACAGGCACAGAGTTGAAATGACTTGCCTGATGTCAGACAGCATGCTAGTGATAGAGCTGCGATTAACACCCAGGTGTCTTGACTCCCAGTCCAGTGTTCTGTACATTAGCCCACAGCAGCAGCCAGACTTCATGACCAGAAATGAACAACCCCCTACCGCTGTAGGTTTGCCTCCCCAGGACCATTTCAAAAATGTCAATGCCTGATGCAAGCAATAGCTTCTCTGTGAGGTTTAGAAAGCTAACTCTTTGCACATACATGCTGTGCTCTGTGTGTTATCAACTTAAGTTTTGTCTTTCCCAATTTTTCATACAACAAATAGCTTAAGAATGTTTGAAGGAAAAGACTTTCCCTTAGCATTGTTTTTAATTGAGTCAATCTTCCTGCTATGCACACAAAGCTTTTATTTGAGGAGGTAGATGATTGGTACCAGAACCAGTCTTTGCACCTGTCCTGACTGCCCTCCTGTGCAATTTGGGAGGTAGGTATGTGCAGAGGGATGGTCTGTGTGGTTTGGTGTTGCTTGGGGAGGTTGGGTATTTTGATATTCCTTGGACTGGCTTGTTTCTAGGTTTGGCGATGATACAGTTTTATTCTTGATTGTATGGTATGATTGCATTTCTTAAATCAAAGGTGGTAAAAGCCCTGGAGAGGCCCTGGAGATTGTATAAATCTTAAATACATAGAAAAAAAACTCTCCAGCAATGCCAGCTAGGAAATTGGAATCCTGTGTACACACTTACACCCCCTCTGTTTTGCAAGCACAATTTGTGTGCACAAACTTTGTCTTTACTCTACAGCTTTATAAGTGCTGTTGATGCTTTCACTCTACAGTTTGTGGACAATGACTTCACATTCACAGTCCATACCCAACTCTTGGAAAATCTTTCCCACTGTACTGTCTTAAACTTCTAAATAGTGTCTGAATTTCACATAAATTGGCACATTATATTGAAGTAATGTGTTTTTTCAGGCAGAAGAGAAATACTTTTGTCAGTACATTGATTTTGCTGCTCATTGAAATAAGTCTAATTTTTGTTACATTTGAAGACTTTTTCCAAATATTAATCATTTGGACTTGAAGGATTTATCAGTGTTACACCTGCAGTTATCTGCCCATCTGTAAGGATGTTAAAATAAATTAAGGGAAGAATCTCAGCTAGTATTGGCATAGGCATATTGCCTTCAGCGGAAATATGCTGATTTACAGCAACTGAAAATCAGGCCCTGAATGTTCTAAAGATCAGACATAAGTTACGTTAAAACCAGTTAAACTTCAAGAAGATGGGGATACTTCCTAAAAACAAGAGGGTTGTTAACAGTATAAATTAGTCAAGTGGCTTTTCAGAATATTTTTATGAACATGTTTCCTGTACTCAGACACCAGGGCAATGGGTGTGGGTTGTGTGTGTATATATAAAAGAGAGTTTGGCTGTGCCCTTAGGCCTTGTAATATATTATGTCTTTGGATATTCTATAAAAAAGGGCAGTAAGAGATGTTTTGATCTCCATGTAAAATGAGAATGTAGCAATGGAGTGTGTGGTGCTCTAGTTGAATTTTACTGATAAAACAAAGGCATAGGTGTTAATATTCTAAAAATATTGCTAATTTTGGAAAATGGATTTTAAAAATCGATACTTCCTCTTTTGGTCCAGAATATGTTTGTCCTGTTTTTATTATAAGGAAGACTAACAAGCTTATTGCTCATATAATAATATTTCTCCAGATTTTTTAAAAAGCGCTAATAGTATAGTCTTTGAAGGTTACGCAATTATTTTAGCTTTTGGAAATATTCTTTTAATCGTTATGATTATTACATCATTATTTGTAGCAGAGATGCCTGTAGTATTTGGGAATGGTTGCTTATGAGGTGTGGTTCCTTTAAGAAACCAGGAAGTGGAACCAGGAGGAGGAAGAGAAGACACCGCAGTGAGGGTCATGAGGAAGAGAAACCTAGAGGGGATGCCAGTCAGACCCCTGGAATAAAGTTTGTTCTTGTTTGCATTTAAACTGAGTGGTCTTCAAATTATTGGAATATCACAATGTATTTTCAGTAGTTATATTATCTGAAAACAGCCAAAGGTGTATTGTTGGAATGAGTTAGTGTAGTATGTCTGCAGTGTGAATAAGGTACTGGGCTCCTATTGTTGCTTTCTTTCAACTGTTTAGGATTTTCTTCCAGTCTCTCTGTGTTGAATACTCATGTTAATGATGGTAGGGCAGTTGGACAAAAGCAGTGTTACTTGCCTCTCATATCACAGTGGTGAAGGCATGTTTTGAAGTGGATGGCTCTATATAACAGCACCTTCTTTCAAATTACAGAATCTAGTAGCAAAAATATTCCGGGAACCACAACAGCCGAAGAAGCCGCTAAAATCTTAGCAGAGAAACGACGTCTTGCCCGGGAGCAAAGAGAACGTGAAGACCAGGAAAGAATTCAGAGAGAAGAGGAGGAAAGGTAATTTGTAAATACCGGAAAACAATACGGTCTGTGATGCAAATCTGATTGGCATGTAAACCTGGCTGGCATATATTTTAGCTACACATGCGAGAATCTGCAGAGAGGCAGGTACACATGGCAGAGTTTGCTGGAAATAAATATCCTTGTGAATGTCAGAAGTCTGTGTGAAATGGGATGTCACTTTCTAGGCAGACTGCTTCTCTTCCTTTCAAGTCTCCAGTGATTTTACTACTAAAAATATAAGAGATGCTTCTTACTCCAGTTACATTTAATTTTCTTTATAGGATATTAAAATCCTCTTAAAACTACAGTAGAACCTCAGTTATGAACGCCTCGGGAATGGAAGTTGTTCGTAACTCTGAACGAAACGTTATGGTGGTTCTTTCAAAAGTTTACAGCTGAACGATGACTTAATGCAGCTTTGAAACTTGACTATGCAGAAGAAAAATGCTGCTTTTAACAATCTTATTTTAAATGAAACAAGCACACAAACGGTTTCCCTAACTTGTCAAATCTTTTTTAAACTTCCCTTTATTCTTTTGAAGTTTACCTTTAACACAGTACTGTGCTGTACAGTATTTGCCCTTTTTTGGTCTCTGCTACTTGATTGTGTTCTTCCAGTTCCAAATGAGGTGTGTGGTTGACCAGTCAGTTCGTAATTCTTAGGTTTTACTGTATTCCTCTTAAACTCTTCTTTGGCAAACTTGGGAGACATGTTGCCTTCTAGGTTCCTAGTTTATATTCGTCCAGGGTTGATGATGACTGAGATGCCATATAATAGTTGGCAGCCTACATGCAATGCATTTCTCTTATTAGTCTAGTTCTCCGTGGACAAGTGTCCATATCACCAGAACTGGCACCCTTCTTGACAGTATCCTAGAAATGTAGGCCTGGAAGGGACCTCGATAGGTCGTGTGGTCCAGCTCTCTGTACTGAGGCAGGACTATTATCTGTTATCGGTAGTGTCCAAAGAATTAACTGTCCAGGAAGGATGAATTACCTTTCTGTACACAGATCCTTTCTGTTCCTCCAGCTCACATTTGAAAGAGACACTGGTGGGATGGCGCTATTTGTAAACTTTTACTGTTTGCTGCTTTGTTTATCTCTTCTATGGCTAGACACAGTGGATGCGGCTTAATAACAACCCTGATATTAACAACTTCCGCTTAATAGCAACATTTTGCCGGGAACCAATCCTGTCCTGTTGACTTTAATGTTAATGAGATTCAGATATTGGCAACAGCATGCCACTTATTGAAAACTTTTTTGGAAGAAAGGCCCTGGCTGCCAGCAAGGAAGCACTGGGACATGCCTTCCCTGCCTGCAGCCCTGAAAACCTGCCTGCAGCTGGACCTCAGCCCATCCCAGCACTTCCTTCCTGGGCTACAGCCCCACAAACCTATGTGCAACCCTGGACCACACAGGAGATAAGAGGCAGGGGCCTCTGCATCTTCACCCAACAGGGTAACCTCTGCTGGAGTCCCAGTTCTGTTTGCTGGGAGGGGGGCTGTGGCGGGGCAATGGGGGTGGCTGCAGCCTGGATGCCAGGGCTTTCCATGGGGAGCAGGGGTGCTGGGGGGTCTATGGAGCTGCATGTACCTCTTCCTGCTGCTGCCCTGCCCACAGCTTCCCCTCCCCAAGTCAAGTCCTGGCTTTTGGGCTGCAACCCCCTCCGGGTTGCTGCTCTGCTCACAACCAGGTTGGCAAGACATGCCCCAGTATTTCCTCCCTAGCTGCAGCCCCACAAACCTGCCTTCAGCTTATTGGTAACTGCCAATTAATGGCAACTTTTTTGCTGGCAACCCCTTGGTTGTTGGCAGTAAGTGGAATCTACTATAGCTGACTGAGTTTGGGTATGTGTACACTGCAGCTGGGAGCGTGCCTCCCAACCCAGGTAGACAGACCGGCTCTAGCTCCACTCAAAGTAGTGTGCTAAAAATAGCAGTGTGGATGTTGTGGCTCTGCTAGCTGCCCAAGAGCAAGCCCGCCTGATCCCCTGGGTCCAAGCTCGTGTTACTAGCCCTGTGGCAACGCCCACGCTGCTATGTACAGCATGCTCCCAGCTGCAGTGTAGACCTACCCTTGGCATCTTTCACAAGCTTTAAACTCTCACACTTTAAATAAATAATAGCCAGTCTGTAATCCATTTCTTGGAAATACTAGGAGCAGAGAAGAAGAAATGGTAAAGAAAATGATTGAAGATAAAGCACAAAGAGAGGAGGAGCTCCATAGACTGGAGGAAGAAAAACGACTTGATGATGAAGAACAGCAAAGACAAGCTGAAGAGAGAGCTCGCAAAGACCAGGAGGAGCAGGAAAAATTAGTAGGTTTAACAGGTTTACTTGCTAGATGTAGAACATGACTCTGTTCCTTGAAAAAGCTATGAAGTAATTCTTTTTAGATCCTGAATCAGTTCATGTTGGAAAATGCCCAGTCATAAAGGGACATAGGATACCATAGATAAAACTATTGAAATCTTCCTGAATTGTGTGGCTTTTGGGTCTGGGAAAGAAGCAAATATTTCATAACCATTTTAGTCATGTTCAGTGCACTGGTGGCTGAAAGCTGCTTGGTAGGTAAGATGCAAGGACCTCTAAAAGCCAAAGTATAATAGAGCTTCTTCATAATCTTATTGGGGCCACTTATAGAGCTTCCTGTTTTAAAAGATCAGAAGGAGTCTGGGGCACCTTGTGCGATCTAACTTCTCTAGAAAAGGTAATGTTACTAGCTAAGAAACTGATACAGCAGATTTTAAAATACACCAATATAACACGAATTCGGATATAACGCGGTAAAGCAGTGCTCCGGGGGGACGGGGCTGCGCACTCTGGCGGATCAAAACAAGTTCGATATAACGCGGTTTCACCTATAATGCGGTAAGATTTTTTGGCTCCCGAGGACAGCATTATATCGAGGTAGAGGTGTACTTCTTAGCGTATGTGTAACGTGCCTCAGGTGGCACATGATCAGGATTCATCACTGAATTTGGTCCACTGGTTGGATCATTAGCTTGCCCGGGCCAGGTGTTAGAGCGCAGTGTGACATGAATGCTCATCCATGGCCCCCAAATACTACGAATGAAAATACTACTAACCCCTAAATATAGCCTTTCATGGATAATGAATGTCTATATAACCTGGAAAAGGTATCTTTCCTAATGAATGAAAGAAATTACATTTTTTAGGCTATATGGACCTTGTTCAATGTATGATGAATTTCTAACAGCCATTTATCTATGGTATATATTTTCATTCTCAGGCTCTATCATACTTTACTGTTCTGAACAATTGTTATAAAAATAAGCTCGTGTTAAGAATCCTCTTATCTCCCCATCAAGGCTTGCAATCATAGTGAAAAACAGATTCCGTTATAATAGGAGCACTAAGATATTCAGTGCCAACTATCTTAAATACAAATATCTGACTGCAAAGGTTTTTAATTAATTTTGCTATATTTGCAATTTAACTGCTTTCTTCATGGTTTCTAAAGCATCTTCCTTAAATGGACCTTCATTCTGAAGTACAGGTTAAACTTACTCTATAACTTCAAATAGCTCTGGGGCCATCTAAAGAACTTGGATAATCATTTAACTAAATATTTTTTCTGTGAATTTCAGAATCTCTAATTCAGATTTTCAGTATTAGGATAATATGTATTTACATTTACTGCACACCATATGCTTAAGGGGTGGTATGAATCATTTCATCTACAAAATAACTAATGATAAAATAGCTCACCTTAAAATTGATTTATGTATTGGATCCCATATTCTCTGCCTTAATTTTAGAGAGAGGAAGCTGAAGCAAAAGCCCAAGAAGAAGCTGAAAAACAACGGCAGGAGCGAGAGAGGATTATGCAGCAAAATATGCAGGAGAGACTTGAAAGGAAAAAGGTGCATAGTTCTTGCTTTCAAGCCTTTAAGCGAGCTTAAAGTGTGTTGAGACTCTAATGTTAAAGCAATCTGGTGAATAAAGTTAAACGATCTGAACTGGGAACAGTCACATGTATTTGAATAAATCAAATTGTGTTTTTAAATGTATATTTTGGTTTCTATTCTAAAAAATGACAATTTAAAATGGTAGAGTAAGGAATTTTTAAATCCTTTAAATACAAAAATTAATAAAAGAAGCCAAATGATCAAAGTTCACCCTTTTCCATGTTGTGACAAATTCACTTTGTTTTGCTTTAACAGAGAATTGAAGAAATAATGAAAAGAACTCGGAAGTCAGAACAGAATGAAGCCAAGGTACTTGTTTATATGTGACATTATGTAGATTCAAGGAGTTCTCATGTTTCACTTTCAGAACCTTTCCATTAAATGCTTCACTTTCAGAAGAATAACATACATCTTTATGTTCTGTTCAACTGAAATGAAATGGCTTCCAGTCATAGCACAAGGATCCTGTGCAATGACAGATAGTAACTCTCGGTATACTCACGGCAATTCTTAGATACTCCTGAGGGTCTCTACAGCATGTAAGCTGGATGTACATCTTTTAAAATGTATTGAATCATGGCCTGTGTGATAATATGTGGGCAGTTCACGATATATATTGTGTGGTGGTGGTGGTGGTGGTGGTGTTACTTACAACAGTTTAAGTTAGCAGTAATACAGATTTCTGTTACAGAATGAAGAGAAGTCTGCTAACGAGGCTGACGAGGAAGAGGATGCTGAAGAGGAGGAAGAGTTGGGCCTTGAAAAAACATATCAACCAGGTAAACAATGTTCGGTAAATTAGGTCCAAAATGGTTAAAATCGCTTATACTCTAAAGCGGGGTAGTCATTGTCTCAATGGGATCTGAACTCCCTAATAAACGAAGGATTTTGTTTCTTCACTCATCCTCTGAAAGGCCCCACTCCATTTTCAGCAGTTGGCAATATTTACTGTAAGTTAATTTTCATGCTGATGTATGATGATTTGAGTACACCACTTCCACAATTGCCATGGAAGCGGAGTGCATAAAAATGAGAATAGATTTATTCCATTGTGTGGAAGACAAGCAAAATTGTTAACTAAAAATGTATGATTTGAGAATGACTATACAATAAAAATGTTTCAGATTTGTTTTGGCACTTTAAAAATACATGTATTATTCTATATCATTATAGCCAATTTCCCATTAGAGATGTTCATTTTATGAGACTGTATGTTCAGAACATTCCAGCTAGGAGAGAGACCAGTTAGGCATTTATTTGTGTGTTATTAATTTGAAATAGCAACTCTAATATATTGCAGCTCTCTTTCTTTCAGAAAAGATAAATGGTGTTGATCTGTCTCAAGAAATCAAGGTGCAGACACAATATAGTTCTGAGTTTGCATGTGGTTTGACTTCTACAGAATCTTCAATGCAAGATATGTCAAAAATGGAGGCGGATAAAGTACTTATGAATGGAGATGAGCAAGACATTTATCAGAAGAAGAAGAAGGAGGGGTCTTTGCATGGTATGCAGCTAAAGGATTACAGGTGAGCCTGTGTGATGGTGTCCTAATGTAAAAGTTGCATCTGATTGTAATTTATGCAATAAATCCTTAAATACACTTCATATAGTTTGTGTTTAGTACTGATTATAGGTTGCCAAAAATTTAATTTGAGGCTGTCCAGTTTTGTTGAAGTTTTGCCTAGAGCAAATCAAGTGTTTCCTGACAACTACAAGTTAGTATTTAAAAAATGATATATGCCACTTTAAATATATAAAACAATGTAACATTAAATTATAAAATAAAACATAAATTATTCCTTCTTGTAGAATTATACATTGTTGTATTTTGGAGCAGATTGAGATTCTTCTCAATCTAACGTGAGTCTGGAGTAACACTAATGAAGTCAGTGGAGATATACACAGTGTAAATCTGGTGTGAAATTGAACAGACCCACAGCTGATCAATTAATTTAATGTACAGAAACTAAATCCAGAGATTTTGTTAGTTTGCTTCAGAACTTACTAAAGCATCAGTATCTTGATAAAGAAAAATATCAGTTTAAAAGTTTCCATTATGAAGCAGGGCCCACTGCCTCAAGTGCATTACATGATCAAACTGTCAGTTTGCTCTTTAATGCATAAGCTCTTGTTTTTGATAGTGCCATGTCAATAAGTGGTAAGTGGGCTGAGATGTTGCCAAACAAACAGAAACATGCTGAATTTACTGGTAAACAAAGGCAACAACCTAAACTGTTTTCCCTGAGGTTGGATGACAGTTTGATACTAAATCCCCAAACAAGAGAATAGAGAGAAGGGAGAGTATCTACAGGATTCTCTAAGACACCTTCAATTCAGCTAAAACAATATTAAAAACTAATACTAAAATTCCCACCAAGTGAGGTTTTTAACAATACATTTCTCATTTTAATCTTTTTTTTAAGAGAGAGAATTTCCATCCAGTCCTAGGAAAAATCTCTAGATTCATGGGCAGTCCTGTTTGCTTGTCCAAATCCTAATGATGCTTTAGAATTTGCACTGTGAAAATTCTTCGATATTAAATTAAGTTTCTGTTCTTGCCAGATGTGTCTAGTGACTGAATATGAAGTGTTAATGTTTCATGACTTCTTCAAAAATGAATTGAAACTGATGGTTTGAATATAACACTTTTACAGAGTAGTCTGTGACTCAGTAAATGCATGTGTTTGTCAAAAATGAATCTGAAAACAAAGCAGAAACACAGACTATTAAAGCAGGGACACGGAGCCTGTGACTTTTTTATACCAATTCTGTGGAGTTGTGCTCTTATCTGATGGTTATTGGTGCAGAAGTGACTGAATGGATGTTGATGCAGTTGTTCCTTCTGATCTGACTTCTATAACAATCACATGGCAGGTAGGGCAGCTTATCCCCAAAAATATTCGTTGGGGAGAATATGGGGATTTCTCATTGGCTGACCTCCTTTTCTATTGGTAAGGGTCAGGTGTCCAGCACTCTTAACAAATGCGTTTGTTCTTTCTCCAGTCCTTCAGCAAAAGAAATGGTTATCCAGAATTCAGAAATATTGCACGTTAATGAAGCTGATCATACGATTGGACTTATACAGAATCTCAATGGAAAATCTAACGCATGGACTTTTGAAGAAATTATTGATCTTGGAGTACATTCCAAGTCAACCAAACTGAGTTCAGACAGCATCACTGCTGATAACTGTAATGAAAACTTGAATGATGCTGCTACAGTGCCCTCTAGTCCAAAATTGGCATTTGAGGACAATGGCACAGTGAATTCCTTGACCAAACCTATCGAGACGGCATCAGGTAATGTATGCTGATTTCCCTTCTACCTCCTGCTCCCGGTAAATTAAGGTAGCTTTGTTAAATATTTACTGTATATTTGTGCCTTTTTTTTTTTTTTTTGAGAATCGCTCATTTTCTCTAAACTAGCAACAGGCTCTTACTGTTGTGCTTGTTGTTTTCCTTTTGTCAGAGGAGTAACTAGTCGATGACTTTTGAAGGGACTTAACTACTACAGCTAGTTAACACACCCACTGAGTGCTCTTCCCAAAGTCCAGCTCAATCACTATGAAGCCTCTGTACCTCTCCCTAGGATTAAAACTTTTCTAGTTTTGGTTTGGTTTGGTTTGGTTTTTGTTTGTTCTTAAATCTCTTAAATGGTTACTGTGATTTTTTTTTTTTTTTTTTTTTTAAAGATAATTTTTGAAATGTTGCTGGTTACTATTAAAACCCTTCATGAGCTAGACCTCTCTGACTTAAGCCCTTCCACTTAAGTATATTCTTGCACTTTGCTAGGGCTGAGCTTCTGAGTCTTAAAATTACCTCTTCTAAGGCTGTAGGGCTTTTAGCTACTCGGCACTTGTGGCAGAACAATCTTCCACTTGATACCTGTTTTTTACTGTAAAATAATAATATTAATTCTTCATGTTGTGTGAGAACATAAGAACAGCCATACTGGGTCAGTCCAAAGGTCCATCTAGCCCAGTATCCTGTCTACCAAGAGTGGCCAATGCCAGGTGCCCCAGAGGGAGTGAACCTAACAGGTAATGATCAAGTGATCTCTCTCCTGCCATCCATCTCCACCCTCTGACAAACAGAGGCTAGGGACACCATTCCTTACCCATCCTGGCTAAGAGCCATTAACGGACTTAACCTCCATGAATGTATCTAGTTCTCTTTTAAACGTTGTTATAGTCCTAGCCTTCACAACCTCCTCAGGCAAGGAGTTCCACAAGTTGACTGTGCGAGCTTGAAGCTGTGCAAGCTGTGTGAGCTTGACTAGACATGACAATAGGCATACTGTTGGTGCTAGTGCTGAATGAAAGATGTTCCATTAATATGGGGATAAAATGAATAACATGTTTTCTTCTAGAGCAAATGATTATTTAATTAATATTGTGCACTTGATGCATTTCATTTAAGAATAGCCTCGTACACCTCTGAGGTAGACATTGTACTGATTTTACAGATGAGTGGACAGAAGTTGAGAGTTGCCCGTGGTCACACTGTGAATTAGTGACAGAGGTGGGAAAAGAACCCAAGAGTCCTGACTCCCAGTCCTCCCCTCTAAACACTAGACAGACAATAAGCAGTAGGGAGGAAGTGTTAACTGTATTGTGCTTTGCTGGAAAGGAACTGTGATTTCTTCCTGGTAAACTCAGTACAGAATGCATTAATTTTTAAAAGCTGTTGGTTCGAGATCTGTAATGCAGAGAACAGTATATCAAAACCAGTGTTTCATCCCGAGCAAAACTTCTGAGGTTATTGAAACAAAAATCTTAATTGCACAAGCAGGTTTACAAAAACCAAACAAGAGTCTACAGACATCAAGCTGGCAGGCCTGAGTGTGAAGTGTGAGGGAGAGAAGAATTACCAGTCTAATAGTGGGAATCCTCCAAAAGTTGTTGTCTCATCACAAATCATTTGTAGTTATCCATGTCCATGACTGATCATTATGGTGGTGGGTCAGAGACTTGAGTGAAACTAGCTGGTATAGGACTGACTTTTCTTTTCTTTTTTTTTTTTTTTACATTGGAAGTTAGGATCTCCAACACACCAGTTCAAAAACGTGCTCCTAACAAGAGATCTCCACCCACATGACAAGGACTCATGTGGACAGGTGTTCTAAATGGAGAAGCTGTGTAGTGGAAATGGGATGGTTACACTACCTGAGTCATCTCTTCAGACATGACATAAATTAGAGCATTTCAAACTCCAGACAGCTGTCTGCTCTGTCCAGTTCCCAGAGGATAGATGTCCGTGTTTGTGTGTGTGTTTCATGTACTTGTCCCATATATGCCGTTGCAGTGTGCACCCTTGTTACCACTTAAATGAAAGGCCAAAGATTGTGACTGGGTCATGGAAATGGAGCGAAGGGCTTGCTCGTGCTATGGTCCTTCCAGATTGGAGTTCAGATACAGTAGCTAGGTACACAGTGGCAGTGCTATATTGCTTCTGGGGGTAATAGGAGGACTTCAGGCTTGGGTGCTTTCACACCTCCTTCCATAGACACCAGTGAGGGTTGAAATGTTCACCCCAGATTCTTACTGCATTTTGAAAGTTAGTCTAAATAGAATGACCATATTTTTGAGCCTATTAATAACAAACGCAGTTAAACAGAAGACGAGTATATTTAGTTAGAGAAACCATAGTCTCTGGGCTGGGCTTTGGGCCTTGTTCAGCTACATATGTTTTGAGGTGTGATGTAGCAGGTATGTACATAATTTTACAAACTAATATATTTACATACTTGGCGTCTTGTATGCAGTACATATTGCACAGCATGAGAACATTAACCACCTCTTCTTTGCTCTTTGGACAGAACTGTGAACACTAGAGTCCTGGAAATAACCTGATTGCACTTCAGTAATCCAGTGTTTTATCAAGTACCGAAGGCCTTGTTTTGAAAAGCTGCTTGTTAACCTTTACCTGTCTTCAAGCTTGCAAAAAAGACCAGCAGGGAAGGGATAATAAACTTCTAAATTTGCACCTTGAAAACTTTCAGGGAGCCTTCCTTGCTGCTGTTCCTTTTCCATTTGTTTAGCGGACTGTGTGACAAGCTTTCCTTGTTAAATATCACTTGCTCTCCTTTTACAAAATCTCCGCTAACCTGTCTCCGGGTCCTTTTATTTTCATATTAGTGTGATGTACAGTCCCTGTGTGCCATTGGAAGTTTACCAGCTGGCCACTGACAAATATTTTTGCATGTTGAAGTGGCAGTTTGCAAATTTAAAATAAAAATTATGCATTCCATGCATATCAAAACCAAATCCCATCTGTTGTTTTCCTGTAACATCTCTGTACAGTTGGTGATACTAATAGGATATTTAAGAAAAGCTAAATTGGTCAGTTATCTCTTTGATCCAACACTGGGTTAAGAAACTGTTTTGGATTATTTCTAATATGAAAATATTAGTAGCTTCAAAATACAGTATTGTACAATCATTCATACATTTTAATGTTACTGGAACGTCCTAAAATTTTACAATATACACGAGTATGTATGCACTAATATACACTGCGAAAATGTTGAGTACCTAAACGTGTTTGTTATAGTGCAGTTTAACATTTGTCATGCTTTTTAAAATGTTTTCATTTGAATTACATATTTAAGTTTATCTACACTCATGTAAGTATTATGTTGTGTACATAACAGTATTAGGCCATTCAAGTCCTGGTTTTTGTTCATGTTAATTATTCTACATGTTCCTGTGCTAGCTTTATAACAATGACTGCAAATAGCATAGGTATTCCCTTTCCTAAAGGCTGCATTAAGTAATTTAATCTACAGTGACTTGCTTTTTACAGCATGAAGAGATTAACTGAGTATCTTTTGCAAAGGGCTGCTACAAAAAAGTGTAAGTGCAGTCCTGTTCGTATGCCTTTGTAAGAGATACGGGATAATTTCTTTAAAGAATTGCTTTCTCAAACCCTGCTTAAATCCTTAGCTGACACTTCAGTACCAATTAATCATCTGAATGGCAGCTGCGTTTTCAGTGTTAAAATGCAAACGTTCTTGCTGGATCTAAATGTGTTCCTTTCTTGACACCACGGTTAAAACAGGAAACCCTCATCCTTCCTTCTTTCTCAACCCTTTGCTATTCCAAGTATCGTAGAACTGTTTTAGACTTAGAGCAGTGCCTTAGGTAAAAAGAAAAATGTATTTTTGTATAATAGCTGTTTCTGGCAGAGACAATCATTCTAACAAACAAGATGCTGATATTTTTTTTCTGTGCAGATGTTATTTGTCGAATGCTCTGTTACAGCTGTATGTAAATATGTGTGCACTGTTAAATAAACTTTGCAGTTGAACAATGTGTTGGTTTTTGCAGTACTGAACATTAGGTTACTAGGACTCTCAAAACTTTTCCCCAACTGCTTTGCCTGGAGATGCAGTCAAATGTTGACCAAAACAACCACTCTAATATACAATAGACTCCATAAATGAAGTGTTGCTATTAAAATAAAATGTGAATGGTTAGAGTCTTTGTATTGGGTAGTCCTGGTGGGCCTCTTGTGCTAGGTGCTGGAAAGGCACATGTACAAAATAATTGATGCTTAAAAAAGCAAAGAATAAGTTCATGGAAGCCAGTGACTTACATTCTGACTTCCTTTTTTGCAGCACTTTATACTCAGTACAGGAAAGCAGTGACTGCTGGGAACATTACTGGACAATACATCTTGCTTTTCCAAATGGCTGTGAGATAGATAGATACACACACATAGTAGTTTGAGTAACCTCGGTTTGTTAAATGTCTCTTGTATTGCATCAGATCTACAGTCTTCATCTTGTTATACTTTTTAGTATATTAGTTATAGTTGGTATCTACTCCATAAGGCAGAAGTCCCCAAAGTGTGGGAGGGTGCAGCAGGGGCCTGGGCCAGCCCCCACGGGGGCCGGGGAGAGAGCACCACCCAGCTCCACTCGTGGGCCTGGCCTTGGCTCTGCTCCTGGTCCCTCCCCCAGCTGTGGTCCCTGCCTCGATTCCCTTACCCCTGTTCGTGTCCTCCCCCTCCCTCCGAGCCATGGCCCTGCTCCCGGCCCTATCTCTGTGGGGTGGGGGTGAGGGGGGCGAAAGGTAAAGTTTGGGGACCACTGCCATAAGGAAGAAGCAAAGAACTTGCCAAAGTGACTTAGTTTCAATTAGCATTGTAGTTTCTCCAACAGTCTATGAGAATTCTTAGTTTGTAGGAGGGTTGGACGATGTGATGCCCTAATGCTAATTATACTTTCACATGCTTCCTGTTAATGCACTCAACTCAAGCGTGTTTTTTCACACGAATCGATAGGGAAAAGCAGTTATTGGAACTGAATGTTTTTTATTTAATCATGGTTCTTGCGACTTCCAGTATTTGTGGCTGGAGCTATTCTTCTGCAATGTAGAATTAAAATATACAAGGGGATAGTCCTGCCATTAAGTTTTTCTGCCATTTTAAGTAGAAACTAACATTGACAGACTAGAAGTCTCATAGGTAAGTGATTATCAGCAACTCCCTTGCCCTAAACTATTACTAGTCTGAATGTCTGAGGTCTATTGATTGTTACCTGGATGAATAATGGCATCTTACAAATTAACACCAGTTTAATTACCAAGAGGATAAATCATTTCCTTTAATGAAGTGCCAAACAATAGGATTTGGAGAAGATAAATTTGTACCTTGTCACTGTTAAACTTGACACTCTTTCCTTTCTCCAAGTATAAATCCTGTCACAAAAACCCATCTTCAGTATTGTTTAGAGTCACTTTGTAGTGCAACACAGCTTATATTTTCTTTTTATTAGACTGTTAAATTCTGGCCTCTACATTAATCTGGTAAATTCTGAGGTGACGCTTGTCTTTCATCATAAAGTTCAGTGAACCTTATCGCTGCTGTGAAATTGAAAAAAGTTTCAAAAAACTGAGTATTTCAGGTCCATAGGGCTTTCGTTTTGTTCAAAGATCAAAGGGGCCATAGAATGGCTCTCTAATTTCCATGGTTTTTGGAGGGCTGAAGAAACTGTAATTGTGCTCCGGTTTACCTTGCCTCTGCTAATACTGATTACGCTGCTCAATACAAGGCAATGGTTTGAGCTTTGAATAAGGTCCTGTAGCAGAGCATAGAGAACAACAAAATATTCTTTTTGGACTCCAGCAGAGGAGGGAATAGTCATACCCCATCCCTGTGTGTTTGAGGCACTGCTCAGCTCCCTCCATCTCCCCACTGTAGCGGTCAGCCTCAAAACCTTGTGTTTGTTCGTCTCCTTCTATCCCCCTGAATCACAATGGGAATTCAGGGAGTTGAGATGGCTTAACGTTGCTCAGGCTGCTCCGTTTATTTAAAAATCGATTACATCTGGAAGAGGGATTTCAGAGGGACAGACACCAATTTGAGGTTAATTTTCCAGTAACTCTGTTGGCCACAGGTACAGTTAAATACGCTCTTGGCAGTGAAGGTGTTGGCACTCAGTGTTAACTGCAATGGGGGAAGGAGGGGTCCTCAAAACAGGTAAGTTCAGTTTTGCAGTGTAATGGGGAGTAGGAGCGTCTTAATGACTTTGACACACACTCCTTGATATTTGTTTCCTACAAAAACCAGTGAAGAGAAACAATCGTCCAGAGTTCATGAATCCAAACAAGCATTAATCCAATTTTTATTAGGTCTTAAAATAACATGTTGGCATGGTAGGAGAGCTCTCCTACCATGTTTGAAAAATGCATATACATTCATTGTATGTTATGCTTCAAAGAATAACTTCTTGAAGGTGGTGAATTAGTAAACCAGGTGTAGACAGTATAATTAAAGTAAAAAAGCTGGTAAGCAAAACCCTCTGACAAGCCAATTTAAACT
This sequence comes from Trachemys scripta elegans, assembly GCF_013100865.1. Classification (NCBI taxonomy): domain Eukaryota; kingdom Metazoa; phylum Chordata; order Testudines; family Emydidae; genus Trachemys; species Trachemys scripta. The sequence goes on along the minus strand of NC_048306.1, from coordinate 4,905,888 downwards.
CAGGACTAAACCTTAAGTTAAAACTGCCATAAATCTGTTTTAGCATTCTCCCTAGCTAAACCACAATAGCAAAACATTATAAACAAAGCCACACCATATACTTGCGGTAACTTGCTTTATATGATAGTATAAGCAAAGGCATTTAATGTCTGTATATAAAGTACTCATGAATGTATAATTACGAAGCACCGTGTCTATGATCCTGGGTGTGATCTTTACATCTCCTTACTGATGGTTTTGGGGTTTTTGTTTTAGTGGGTGCAGAGGTTTGTTTGTTCCTTGTCAAAAACCACTTCATTAAGCATCAAACTTCAACTTAAGTTACAAAATCAGCTTTTGTTTTACTGTGTGCTACTCATCATGCAGAAGAGGCAATATTTAAGGACCTAAAATTCTGGCACCTCAAGCTTTGTGTTAATGGTGGTCATGAAAGCAAAGTTAGTGTTGCAGCTGAGTAAGTTTTGTTACTGCAGAACCTTAAAATCTAAAATCAAACAAGCTGCGCTATGCTGGGCCTGGAGGTCCGAACCAGTCTGTAAAATGGAAGAAGGCAGGTTTAATAGGCAAGTGCCTTTAGCAGGCCTTTCTGAAGCAGCTCAAATACAAGAGCAAGGCTCCACTCCATTTTACAGCAAAGGCTGAGGCTCCTCCTCACAGTCTATGGGGACAGTCAGCGCAGTAAATTTGCTCATTATGATAGACAAAGCGCCTGTTAGCCAAAGGACGGGCACACTTGGTACACTTGAAACAATAATCATGCCAGGATTGGCCTTCATGGCTGACCACAGTGGATCCTTTTCCAAATCCTATTTAGAAAGATAGAGGGAGTTACTACAGAACGTAATTAATAACATTCCTTTCAATAGAAAGTAACTTGTTCTTAACATTTAGTGACTTAGAGAGAGAATAGAGTAGTTGGTTGCTTTCCAAGAAAGAACAATGTTCCCTCACCTGTATAAAATCAGCCAGACCTATTAAGAGCTGGACTTGGTCCCAGATGCCCTGCTCTGCTCTGTCTTGTCTACCCCAGCAAACCATTTCAAACTCTGCTGGTAAAGGACTGGTGAAAACCCCAGCAGTTGGAATGCAGCTCTTTTGGTGCAATCAGGCCCCTTTAAGTTTCAGCAGCACCTCACTGCCCACATTGTCCTGACAACTTCCATTTTTAAACCTGGTTTGTTTCAAAATAAAAAAAAAATAAAAAAAAAAAATCCTCTGCTCCCAGAGGGGTTTCCCAGACCACTTAGAGCTTGTAGGACTACACTTGAGGCAAGATCAGAATCAGACCCTGAGTGGCTTAGTCCCACCTCCTCTAGCATTGGTCTCCTGTCCAGTTTTGCCAATCCTGCAGTGAAAAGCCTTTTCTTCTGTGTCCTTCCCTCTAAACCCAGCCTTCCTCCAGCTCTTTCCAATCTCCCTGTAAAACAGCTTTTAATACATGTGCTACTCCTACGGGAATTCTGCACAAAAAAATAAAAAATTCTACACACTATTTTAAAATTCTGCATATTTTGTCAAAATAACATAATATAATCAAGCTGGTTTCAATTATTTTGCTAATTTATTTAAACTACCATACAATGGATGGAGAATGGGAGTGGGGCGCATTGGAGAAAATCACCAAACCCCCTTTGTCTAATAGTAATGTAGCTAGTATTGACCCTTTACTTCTAGTTATTAGTCAACAAATATATGCAGCCATATGCTCAGTGTTACATCACAGGCAACTGAAGAGCAAGTGAGGGCTGGGGACTCAAACTCACAATTTATACTGGCTACTGATCATCTCCAGAAAGGTCAGTAGTAAACAGTTCATGGAGACCAGTTCTAATCACTAAAGCACCAATAATCATTTATAAGGCCATATGATCCTTTAGACCACTCTAGCAATGTAAAGGAGCCTTAACATTTGTACACCTGTTTTATACTCCTGGGGGAATTCACTAAGCAAGCAGGCTGCTACATTCTGCTCTGCCTGAGGGAACAGAGCGTGACCCACACCTACATCTTTAGAAACACCCCAAAGTCCTGCCCCTCCACGCCAAGTGTGCCGCAATAGCAAGCAAGAGGGACAGAGTGTCTCTGTCTTGCGTGCGTGACTGCCCAGCCCTCCCCCGCTGGTGATTTACATCTCTACCAGCTGCTCTGGGTGCCCAAACCAACCTGCCTGTACTGCCAGGGAGGAGGGTACATGACTGCTCTTGCAGCTTCCCTGTCAGAAGTCATTTTTCTGCAGAGAAGCAAAGAAATCTGTGGGGGCCATGAATTCTGCGCAAGCGCAGTGACACAGAATTCCCTTGGGAGTAATGTGCATGCATAATGCTCCTTGCTTAATTTAAACTTAAGGAATTTGGGGACCTTAACTGTGATCCCCCCTCAGCTGGCTGTTCTGACTTATGTTCTGCTTATGAACAAGTCTTAAGGCCTCCATCAGAGTGGGTCCCAGCGTGCTAGGTGCTGTACAATGTATTTAAGACAGTCCCTGCCCCAGAGTTTGCAAGTGACCAGACATAACCGGTAGATAAGGCAAACGAGCAGGTGCAGTGAGGGAGATGGTAGAAATATAGCAGGCTGGGATCAGAGCTACTGCCTGGCTAAAAATGTACACAGCTTGCTCCCTGCGTTGCCATTCTCAGACTGCGGTTTTGTACGTGCCGTGTGGGAGACGGGAGCTGAGGAGGGATTTGGAGGATAAGGTGGTGGCTTTAGGGAAATAGTTATTTTCCAGTAAGTTCTATTCCTTTCTATGGATTTTTTTAGATCTATGAACTATCAAATCCCATGCCTGCTATAAGAATGCTCTGATAGGTCCAAAAATCACGCCCTGCTTTCCACTTCATTCCTGTATCCAATTAGCCACAAGGAAGCAAACTAGCATCGTGTTCCAGTTCTGCAGGTCTAGGTCACTTGTCACTTAAAACGGGTGTTACAGTTTGGTTTCTTGCTGCTGTTCTACATCACACACTTTGTATCCACCTACCTGCCTCCTGTTTTCTTACTATCATTTATTACACCACTTTTAGCCCAAATGAAGGCCACCTGCTTCTGTCTATTTTAAGCCTATTCTTCTGGAGACTGCCCTGGGGGTGGTCAGGGTGAAGGGGTGAGAAAGAGCCTGGACAAATCCTAAAGAGGGAGGAAGGGCTGGGTAAAACAACGCTGCCTTTGCTGAGTCTCCGTATGCACTAACTGACCAACCTACCTGTAATGGGGTTCTTGCAGCCAGCACACTTCTTGGCAACATATGTCTTGTAGCAATCAACACAGTAGAACTGATCCTCCACAGCGGTGAAGCGTTTCCCACCAATCTGCTTTGAGCAGCCAGTACAGATGAAGCACTCTGAATGCCAAGGCTGCTCCTGGTAAGTGATTCCTCCAGAAGTGATGGCCTAGGGCAGAAATGAACATAAGGGAAGCGTTCGGCTGTAACTATCACTGCCAATCATTAGAGGTAGGACAGCTGGGTTTCAGAACTGGGGTGAAGGAGCTTGCTACGGTTAGGTCTCGTGTGGGGTTGGGTTCCCCTGTCCTCAAAGGGCAACAGAGGGATTTCCCTTCTTTTGAGAGGTTTTTGCCTAAAAGACACCAGCACAAAGCTGGCTGAGTTTCTCTGTGCTGAACTCTGATCAGCCAGGAACATCCAGGAAATTTTCTCAGCCGTTAGTGTTACAGATATTTTACAGCACCAGCTTTGCACTAATGATTCCAGTAAAACACATCAGCAAGCAACAGCTGTCCACTTTTTAGCCGTGGAAGTGAGGATGTTATTTGTTATGCAGGGAAGCTTTCCTTTTGATGAAGGAGTCAAGAGACTAAGCCCAAATGCCTTTGCTTAAATACTGGCGTCTGGAAAAACGCGGACAACTGCAGTGAAATCTTTGCTCAATCTGATGATTTTCTCAATTAAAAAAAAAAAGGTTAAGGTTAGTCCAGCTCGTTCTCCTGCTCAACTCAATGCTCCCGTAGGCAAAGGGCCCCTTCCCAACCCAAGAACTGCATGGTGACTTACATTCTTGCACTTAACACACAGCTTGGCAAACTTATGTTCGTGGCAAGAGACACAGAAGATCTCCTCTCCTTTGGGGAAGAAGCTGCCGGTTCCTATCACTTGCTTGCATTGGCTGCAGGTGAAGCACTCCTTGTGCCAGAATGACTTCTTGTATTCAACATTTTGGTCTCCTGCAACAGAAAGCAATTTGTACAGCCCACGTGGGTCACTATTAGTGCTTTCAGGGTAATTCGCCGGCGGTCCGCGAGACATTTTATTTACATTGACCATCCTCAGGCACAGCTCCCGGTGGCCGCGGTTCGCCGCTCCCAGCCAATGGGAGGCGCAGGAAGTGGTGGGGGTGGGGCGCCACAATGCCAATTGGGACACTTATGGCCAGCAAAGTTCGGCATCGACCAGGCTGAGCTCGTGAAAATGTGGGTTCTGGTTCTGCTGCCTTAATGGAAGCTGAGGGCTTGCCAAAATCCTGGCTCTGGTGAGCTCCTCCAGGGAGCCATTGTCATTTTTAAGGGACCAGGATTAAAAACCAAGTGCTAGGGAAAGTATAAGCACAAGGCTAAATCACAGACAGAAAAAGGCAAGGGCTTATTTTTAATTAGACTGTGTAAAGCTGGAACTAGCTAGGCACGTGCCAGTCACCCTGCCCCTTGAGCACTGGCTTGCATAGCTCCTGACTGGGGGGTTAGGCCATGACATGGTTCTCTCTGTTTTCAAGAGCAGGTCCATCTTCCTGAGCAAGTCAGCCTGGTGCACGGCCATTAGCTGCTGGCTTCCGTGGCTTGTGCTGGATAGGACCCCTAGTCAGAGTTAGATAAGGTGACCAGCTAACAAGTGTGAAAATTGGGATAGGAGGTGGCACAGGCGCCAACTTTCCTTGGCACCAGTGGGTGCTCCCGCCCCCTCCATGTCCCTATTGGATCCCTCCCCTTCCCCAAGCGCACCGCGTTCCTTCTCCTCCCAGCTCCCTCCCAGCACTTGCCGCGCAAAACAGTTGTTTTGCGGCGCAAGCGCTGGGAGGGAGGGGGGAGAAGCAGGACGCGGCGGCGCGCTCAGGGGAGGAGGCAGAGCGGAGGTGAGCTGGGGCGAGGGGTGGATCAGGGAGCTGCCGGTGGGTGCAGAGCTGCCCCGGAGCACCCACGGAGTCAGTGCCTATGGGAGGTGGGGGTAATAGGTCCCTGTATAAGACAAAGCCCCAGATATCAGGACTGCCTCTACAAAAATCAGGCCATCTGTTTACCCTCGATTTGGACTATACACCAAGCTGGGTAACTAGCAGCAATACCTGCAATAATAGCTTTGAAGCAGCCTTTGCATTTGTTTGCACCCTCAGTGGCGCTACAGCTGCTACACCAAACTTTATTGTTTTCCTTTAGCATGAAGGGCTCGTTAACCAGAGACGTGTAGCACTTAAAGCAGCGGAAGCAGTTATCGTGCCAGTAACGGTTTTTGAAATGCAGCTCCTAGGAACAACAAGAACAAAAATGCATCATTGTACAGTGCTATAAACTGCCTGCACCTCCTAAAGCATGAACGTTCTAATGCCAAGATTTCACAATACTGTCGCACCTTTTCACTCCAAATACGTCCCCACTTTATCTACCAACACACGCACGTGTCTAGCCTGACTGAATGCAGCCAGCTCTGGGGTGGAGGACAGAAGCCAACCACAAACAGCACACCAGTGGAAGAACAAGAACTATTGGTCATGGACACCAGGATAATATTGGATTCTTTAATAGCCCTCATAATATATAGGCGCTTGGTTTTTAAGATCTCATTTGAAAGGACCACATGGGGTAGACTGCACAGTACTTCATCTATTTCTCTCTGACGCACCGAGTGGGGCCTGGCACACTTTGAAGCTAGGTTCCAGTGAGGGAAGGTGTTTCAAACCCAGTACAATATACGCCCCTTGGAGAGTGCATGGGCCTTTGCTGTCACCAAGCTCCCTGCAGTCTGAGGGGAGCTGGACTTTCCCTCTTAGTAAAATTCTAAAATTGATTTACTGGTGCTGCCTTACAGAGGAATGTGGGCAGCTAATCTTCCTTGCTAACATAAGGTTATTCTGTGCAAACCCCAGCAATAGTTGTTGCTGGGCAAATGGTGACATTTTCCTGGGCTGAATGTGGGTAAAGTATCTGTTGCGCAGTTTTGCCCCTTTTCACTGCACACACACGTACCAAAGAAAGTTACATTTAGCCCAAGCCCATCTTACTAGAACCTTGGATTGCCCAGAAAGCATCCCCAAAGTGGCAGCAGAAGGCCAGAGCTGATTGACACATGCTGAACACATGTTCCATAACAGTTTTTCAAAAAAAATTTCAGGTAAGAACAGGGAACTACAGCTGAAAGTTGTGTGTGGGGAATGGATCTTCTAGCCCTGGGGCATCTAGCACCACCTACGCTATCCCTCCAGAAGCCTGACCCTCTTTCTCCAGGCTCACTCACGTTACACGCCGTGTACCTAGCCTCTCTTCCCAACTCTATCCAAAAGGATCTATCAAGTCTGCCCCACCAACTCTCCTCCCTCCTCCCCATGCTGCTCCCTTTGCCCACTCCCAGACTGGTCCCTTCTTTCAATCCACCCCTTGCGCCGGGAACAGCCTCCCCAGCATTGTTCTCCAAGTGCCTTCCATCAGCTCCGATCCTGAGCCTCTGAAGGCATTCCTGCGCCATCCAGTGATGTCTGCACGACCAACGCCGTTCCTCCTGCCACTAGCACTGATCCCTGCCAAGCCACGGCTTCCAAACACCCCTCCCCCACTTTATTTTAAAAAGTCAGTGGAAAAAAAAGTCAAATGGGGACTGTCAAACCGCCTGCCATCTGTCCCCAGGACAGTGCCCGCCCCACACCACAATCCAGTTGGAAGCCCCTGGCCACTACTTTGGGACTGTATTGCCCTAGGGGTCATGTGGGCAGCAGCCCACTGTACCTTGGAGTCAGCGCCAATGGGTTTCTTGCACTCGATACAGGTGTTGGCACAGAATTTTTCAAAGCACTTCACGCAGCAGTGACGGCCCTCCTTCTGCACATACTTCTTCCCGTGCAGCGGGTCGCGGCAGTAGTGGCAATCAAAGCGCTCCGACATGGTGCCCACGGTGTAACTGCTGGGCCCTGCAGGGGGAAAGGAGGGTAAATTGTACTCACAGCGCCAGTCCAACACACGTCAGATGCTCCTGCCCTAGCGCTGGACCCCCGGCTGCCTGCCTCTCCATGACACACCTTCATGTGACAGCAGGACTTGTGTTGCCAGGGGCCGCCTGCCAGCAAGGCGAAGCATGTGATACAGCAGCAATTTCACCACAAGCAACGTTCTTCCAGGGCATTTAATGGCAGGTGGCACAGAGCTGTTCATGTCGGGGGCCAGCTGCTCTAAATAAAACCTGACCTAGACAGCACAAAATAGACAGGTTTGGGAGCATCTTCAACCAGCAGCAGGTCATGGTTGGGCTTTGCCAAGTAGCTGGCTCACGGCAACGCATTACAAGGCCTCGCGCCTGGCTCACAGCCTCCTCCCACCCCCACCACAACAGGCAATGGGCCGTCAGTATTGTGCTGTGCTAGTGCAGTATACTCAACAGATACGTAAACCACACCCCCAATGTTTCTTACACACCCATCATCACAAGCAAAAGCTTCGCTGAGCCGTGCAGCCAGCAGTAATGCAGTGCGCACACTCAGCCGTAGTATGAAAAAGAAAATGTTTCTTATGTGCTACAATGTGGACCAGGGTTTCTAACAGCAATGATTTCTGCAAAGTCTGCATGAGCCCCTTCACAGATGCAGGACGCTGTAGACTCAGAGCTGCCTCTATATCGTCACCGTTTTTCCCTTGCCTGTCCCTTTGGGCCACAGCCATGTTCACTGACATCATCTGCCTCCCTGGTGATGGCAGGTTGAAAATTGTGTAGGTGTGTGCACGTGTATCTATGCAGTCAGGGTAAGGTCTTGCGACTCAGGAACAACACACACACACTTACACTTTATTCCTATCACAGCTACAGGGTTCTTGAGGGAACACTGGCACACTTACCCTCTGTTACCACCAGAGGGCATCTCATACCCTGCCTGTGAGATGTTTGATACCTTCACAAGCAGGCCAATGTGCCCTACTGCATCAAGGAGCGACTGATACCCCCTCCATTGTTACTGATGGGCTTGCACACAGGGGCAGATTAAGATTTCCTGGGGCACTAGGCCACAGCAAGTGGCGGGGGGCCCTTCCACCTGCAGTCCCGCCTCCATTCCGCCCCTTCCACCTGTGGCTCCACCCTTTATGCCCCTTCACCGGGGCCTGGCCCTGTTCCATGCAGGGTTCCCCCCCACACACCATTCCGCCCACCCCACAACCCGTTTGATCTTTTCTACACTCCCCCGCCCCCACCCCACTGCAGCCCCAAGCCTGGAAAAGCTCTGTCCCCATGCCACAGCAGGGAGTGAGAGCTCCTCCAGGCCTAGGGCTGCAGGAGGGGTCCAGGTGCTGGGGCTGCCTCTGCCACCACCCCCCCACACACAATTTTGCAGGGAACCAGAGTCAGGAGGGGGGTGCTCTGCGGGGCTTCCCCTATCCCACAGCTTCTGCCAGGGACGGGGCATGGGGGCTTCCCCGCCCTGCACCCGCCTAGGGCCCCTGCACACCGACATGTGGCTAATCTGCCACTGTGTGCCTCTGCTCCAAAATTTGAATTTTGCCAGTGGGAGCAGAATCCAAAAACTTCAGTTTTATATTTGATCTTTGGGGAGCAGGGAACGGAGGGAGGAGGGGGACTAAGTTTAAGCCAATAAAAGAAAGGTACTTCACTCACAGTAACCCGAACATACACAGATTGATTTCTACAGCTTGTACCTGGTAATTTAAGAATTCAAGGAGTTCTTCACAATTTAACAATAAAAAGTGAGAGAAAAAAACACCTTGATCATCCCCCTCCTACGTTTTATATCACCCTCCAGGAACTGGCTGGGATGTGTGAGAGGTAGGATGGCCTGGCATTAAGACACAGAAGCAGGAGTCAGGCAATCTGTTAATTCCTGACTCTGTCATTATTTCAGTGAGGACTTGAGCAAGGGGTACTTGAGTATGTTTCCAGCTGCACCCTGCATTGGTCTTAGGTTTAACATGAAGAAAAAATGAGCGAGAAATTGCCCCCAAGTAAAGGAAACATGGCTCTGCTAACGTGTGACTGCTTCCTCTCTGTCCTTACAGGGATCCAGCAATAGAAATCTGGCTGCTAGCTTACATTTTGACCCTGGCCCCAGACTTGCAGGAGTCAGATGTGATGCTCTCATGACAGTAGAATTTTCCACTGGAAGTAACGTTTGCCAGCTGAGTTGCACCTTGGCTGGGAGTCAGGGCTCACCCACCATAGATGTCCAACCCTGGCTGGTGGGTCCCTGCTCAATACCCCAAGGACAACGTGTGTTCCTGTTCCCTATACTTATCCACAGGTAGGAGCCAGGGAAGGTTTCTGTCACCATGGCATATAAGCATCTGCACTGACTCCCTGTAGTCATGTGTCCAGGGTCAGCAGGGGTGTATGTGAAAATTCCTTGCAAAACAATTAGTCTTCTGACCATGGGGACGTAAAACAGTCTTTGCTAATTTATCCTGACGGGCTGCTTCCCTCAGTTACACTCAGCAGTGTTTTTTCAGCATACTGTAATGAAAGTGTGAAGTAAACAAGAACTTTCCTCCTTGGCAATAGCTGGGCAGAGAGATGAGGCTGAGTCCTGTCAACAGACAACGCCAAGAGGAAATTCAATTATTGGCTCTTGATAGCCCTAAAGCGGGGGGGGCGGCAGGAAAACAGAATTAGATTAGACAACGTAAACGCTTCCTGTTGTTGTTGCCGAAGCCTGTGCTCACTGCCTCTTCAGCTCCCCACATGCTGGCTTTTCAGGGGCCATGAAGAGCATGCTACAGGGGAAAAATAGAGAAAAATGCTACGCCCGAGCACGTGGCACTAACCCCCCCCCCCCATGGAGTTCAGCCACGTTACTCAGGATGGGGCTCCAGAAGCCCTTTGGAAGTACGGATGGCCCAGGGGCTAGGCCCCTCGCCTGAGACTCTGGCGCAATGCCCAGCTCAGCCCCCCCCCCCCAAGGAAGGCGCCTTCTGCTGAGTCTCCAGGGCCCTGTCTTATTCCCCCTCTATTATCCACCAGTCCACAGAGAGAGCCAGGTGCCCGGGCTCCACTGCCAGCTACACCCAGCTATATCTCGCCTTTCCACAGTTGCCACCGACCATCACAAGGATGTCGTGAGGCCTGCAAGAGCCCAGCAGCTAGGCGAAGAGCAGGCGGCTCAAATGAAACCCAAACAAGCCCCCTGTAATCTAGCTGCAAGAGAGAAACGCTTCACAGAACGAGCTGGGACGCTGCGTCATTCCCTCCCCCGCTTCCATCAAAGGCAGCTGCCACTCATCGACCTTATGGTGCAAAGCCTCCGGGGCCTGCTCAGTTCTTGGCTGGGGACTTGATCCTGCAGCGTGCTGCTCACGCTGGCCACGATTCAGCAAAGCATTTTGGCACATGCTACACCTGAGGTTAAAGCAAGAGCTTCGCTGGATCAGGGCTACGGTGCTCAGCATCTGCAGGACTGAGCCCTAAACCTGGGAAGGCCAAGTAGCATAAATGGTCTTCCAGCTCCAGGGTCCTTGGAAACTGCCCCTTCCTGCCAGGCAAGAACCTGGCCACTGCGGGGCTCATGTTCATCCCTTCCAGAGCTCACGCCAGCTGGGGCTGAATGTGGCTGCAACGCACAGGCTCCAGCTACTGCAAAATGTGGCTGCTTGCCTCCTCCATGGGAAAAGCCACCTGGAGCATATTACCCTTGTGCTGCAACCCCTCTGGTGGTGGTTCCCACTCTGCCTGTGTTGGCAGGTCAAGGCACTTTCTCGGGCATCACAGCCAGGACGTCAGTCATTGCAGCTCCATCCATGCCCTCTGGGCCAATGCCTCTTTCAAAGGCCCTAGGAGACACGTGAGGGCCAGACACAGTGTTCTTGGTGGCGGGAGGACAGAGGAAGTTGGACTGATTCAGAATCAGAGCAGGTTGAGGGCCTGTGGCGAAATCCCCTTCTTTGAGAAAGCTTTGCCACCATCCCCCAGACAGACAGCAGAGGGAAAAGGGAAATGATGGATGTACATCCCAAGTGGCGCCTCCTTGTAAATATGCCCTGACATGGATCAGATCCTAAATTAAAGACCTAAACTGAGCCCTAACCTGGGAGGCAGAGCGTCTCGCACCTTCCTCTGAGCACCTGGGCCCTGCTGGAGATGGGATACTGGATTAGATGGCCCCCAGGTCTGATCCAGCCTGATTATTCCTAGGTTCTTACCAGGGAAGAGAGACTCCATGAAGTTCATTAGGGAATGTCTACACCGCATCTAGGAGCAAGCCTCCCAGGCCGGATCCTCAGACTGGTGCTAGCAGAACTCACACTCACTATGGCTTGGGTTGGAGCTTGGGCTCTTGGGTCTGGGGAGGGGGAAAGGGAAGGAGGGGCTTGACAGCCCAAGCTCCAGCCCAAGCCACAATGTCAAGGCAACATCTACAGCACACTAGCATGACCCCTGCTAGCGCACGTCCCTGGACCTGGGCTGGGAGGCTGGCTCCTATATGCAGTGTAGACAGACCCTTAGGGACCCCACTATGCAGCTCTACTTTGCCTGGGAAGCCCTTACATACAATGGTGGTGGGCACCCTAGAAACCCTTAAGAGATTCAAGCTTTGAGCCTGCTAATTTACCATACTCTGAAATTACCTCTTTGAAGAAAAAGGCACCCAATACTAGAAGTTTACACTAGCGCTCCCAGTACCAGTTCTGCCACAGGTCATCTACGGAACCAATTCAAGTAGGATAGGGTTACACATAATGTGCATCAATTCAAAGAAACTGCAACAGTGCAAGGCAAATGCATTGGCTGCTATTACTGGGGTGAGCTCTGCAGCCTTCTACTACTGCGGTGTAGTGTCAGACCTTCCGAGCTGCAGTTACCCTTTGAAAAAACAGCGATTGGGCTTTGGCTGATGTTTTTGGATGCACAGCCTGCCTTATCCCTCATGAAATTCAGTGCCATGTGCAGGAACTGGGACAGACCCAGTTTCCCTTATGGCGTCTTTGCTCCTATTCTGGGTCACAGACTGGGCCCACAGGGAGGGGGCAGGACTAGGTGGGGGCAGAAAAGGTAGGCAAACCTCTCGGATTGGTGCAAGCCTTCAAGGCAGTGGAGTTTCCATGGCAATCAGGCAGCAGCGGTCACTTTGACCCTTGCTATTTATTGCTGAAGTGCTCTGAGGGCAGCAGATGACGGTGTTTTGACAGCTAGAGGACTTGTTTGTGCCCCTTTCTCTCTGGCCACTCGCCAGTCCCAAGTGACTGGTAATTTTCCACTAATTGCACTATCAGAAATGACAAGCTAAGGGCTTGAATCCTAGTCTACCGAGGTCAATGGGAGCATTGCCTTTGGTTTCGGTGGGAGCAGGAGCAGGCCCTAGCCATCAACATCAGCTTAACACCAGCAGGTCGGTTGGTCTGTTGTGTCTCATTAACTACAAACCAACCAGCAGCAAAAGTTACTTTTCTCACCAAAGGAGACAGAGCAGCGTTGAAAGGAACGCTCCTTGGCTGCCAAGCTCCGGAGGGGCCTCTCTGGAGTGAACCTGCTGTTTCCTTCATCCTTGCCTGATGCTCCCTGCTCAGGCCGCACATTCATGTAGGTGGTCATCGGGTCACACTGGATTCAATTTCTTCTGATGTTATTAACACATTGAAATATAAACGTAGGAGGCGGAGGGGGTGGGCTCGCACTCACTCGTGCGGCCTAGGTTTTCAAGAGGGAGAAACCTCCTTTTTGTCTCCTATTTGGTTTCTGGGCTCCTCCAGCTTTGGGTAACATCCTGCTCCCAGTCCCATCTGTGCAACCCCCCTGACTAACGTAGAACACACATGACGCATGCGCGGCGCGCTCCGAGAATTCCCATCAGACAGTCCCCTCCCTTGTTTGAGAGGGGAGGGGAGCTGATGCACACCGAGAGATGGGCGCTGCACAGGGAGCCAGTGGCAGCGATTACAAGAGAGCTTCCCCCGTCTCTGTTCTCTTTCCATTTTCATAAAATAAAGCCCACGTAGCTGGGCGAACAGCTTTTTATTGGGAGCAAGGCCCGTTTTCCTGGCTGGAAACACTGCCTTGCCAAGGTCAGCGGGACAGCGAACTCCTGCTGGCAATGCAGCGTCGAGCCCATGCACATCCTGGCACGGAGCCAAACCGAAACTTGTAAACCGATGAGAAATATGGGAACTATGTTGACAATGGCCAACTATGTGCGGCCTTGTCAGCCGAACAGGATTTATTTGAAAGAAATTGAATTAAGTGCAGTCCAGGGCAGGCAGCATTCGATCATTTCTTGATCTTAGTTTTATGATCCCCTTGAGCAAGACCACATAACTACAAACCTATGGCCCTTCCTTGCAACCGCGTCGCTGAACCTTACTGCATCATGTACTAACAACAGACAACAATGCTCCCGTCCCAGCTTTAGTGTCTGCAAACGACACACACGGCACCAGCTAGTCCTGGCACACAAAAGCAAAGGCACCAGCACACAACTCCTGCCAGAGTCTAGCTACCAGAGGTTCTGTTTTTTGTAAACCGAGGGACTATTTATGGCCTGGAGCATTCCCAGCCATCCCCCAACCCACATATGGAGCACATCCCCTGTGCACAGGCGTATGCGCGCACACACACACACATACACATACACAGAAAGAAACCCAGGCACCTCTGCAGAGCCTCTCTGTGTGGAACTGGGCCGATCCTGAGGCCGTATGACCTTTCCCACCGAGTCCCCATTCCCCAGGGGCCACTGTGGACCGAGGGAGTCCCCAGTAGCATGGCTCCTAGGCTGCCACGGAGCTGGCGGGCTCAGGGAGGAGGCACAATGCCACAGCATGGATGACCTGACACCCCCCACTCCCCTCCACCCAGTACTCGACTGGAGACTCGGCAGCAGCCACAGCAGTTCAGTATTTTGGAGAAGAGAGATTTGTATCCCCTTAGTCACTTGCCCCATTACAATCCCCACCATTAAAGGTGCCCGAACTTCCAGGGACTTCAACCCTGACCCTGTTGTCTGGAAAGTAATCCCATGTCATCGATCGCAAACCCCAGGCTGGATGTAGGGAAATACCAGGATTCCCTCCTCTCCTGGTCTCTGTCTTCCTTCACCTGTCTTTATTTCAGCGCACAGCTTCACAGAGTTGCATTACACAAGTTGCTCAGCGGCTCTCCAGTGTACAGTATGGACCAATGCCAGGGCAACACATATCCTATAGCAATGCAAAGTAGCTCTCCACACGTCAAAGCAAGCACTAATCACAGGATACAATAACGTCACAGGCGCAGTACATACTTCAAGAGCAAGACAGTGTGGTGCACGTGTTCATAGACTCATAGACTTTAAGGTCAGAAGGGACCATTATGATCGTCTAGTCTGACCTCCTGCACAATGCAGGCCACAGAATCTCACCCACCCACGCCTGTATCAAACCTGTGTCTGAGCCATTGAAGTCCTCAAATCATGGTTTAAAGACTTCAAAGTGCAGAGAATCTTCCAGCAAGTGACCCATGCCCCACTCTGCAGAGGAAGGCGAAAAACCCCCAGGGCCTCTGCCAATCTGCCCTGGAGGAAAATTCCTTCCCGACCCCAAATATGTTCTAGCTTGAAATAACCTCGAACGTGTCTTCTTGGGATGCAACTGTTCTACAAGCTAATTTTTTCCTGACCATGGTGTCTAGCTGAAGGGGGTTTGAGCAGCATTGTTTAACTTCAGAAGTATCACACACGCATTGTCAGAATATCTTGCAATCCATATTTTCCTTCAGCTTTACATATAAACCAATCGCTGAGGCAAGAAAATACTGATTGGGAAACAGGCACTCTCATTAGAGTGTGTATGGTAACACCCACTGTTTCATGTTCTCTGTGTATATATATATCTTCCTACTGTATTTTCCACTGCATTCATCCGATGAAGTGGGCTGTAGCCCACGAAAGCTTATGCTCAAATAAATTTGTTAGTCTCTAAGGTGCCACAAGGACTCCTGTTCTTTTTGCGGATACAGATTCACCCGGCTGCTTCTCTGAAACCTGACTTGAATGACTTTCCCACCTGGGCTGATCTCCATGAGGGGAGGGATAAGCTATGTGTAGACGTGTGGGGGTGTGAACTGCCAGAAGAGGATTTGCTACACTACCTGCCAACTCCTCAAACTCCCTTGAGAGCCTCAAGTAATAACAAGAGTCCAAGATATCCAGTGACACCTGTAATCCCCCTTTTGTTACTCTTCCAAGAGCTCAGACTTCACTGGGAGCAGCAGCAACGATTTTCCTAAAGCAGCTCCAGAAACTAACCCCGTCTTAAGCTAGGTATTGAGTTCCCAGCAGCTCTGGCAATGCAATGCCGAGCCCTCACTCCCTGGTGAGCTGGGCTACCGCTGCGGGGCAGCAGGCCACACCAATGACCTTCTCACATGTCAGCAAATTGATGTGAAAACAAGTTACAATTCAGCTGTAAATCCACCTGACCAAAAAGGTGCCAATTAGCTGATTGTGCAAAAAGAGCATCTGCTCCTTTTCCACCGCCACCCCTCATTTCATACACACCAATCCTTTTCACCCTCTAGAACGTCTTGGGCACTGTCACTGTCAGGGCCAGCTCCAGGGTTTTGGCCGCCCCAAGCAGCCAAACAAATAAAAACAAAAACAAAACAAAACAAAAAAAGCTGTGATCACAATCTGCGGTGGCAATTCGGCGGAAGGTCCTTCGCTCCGAGCAGGAGTGAGGGACCGTCCGCCGAATTGCCGCCGAACAGCTGGATGTGCCGCCCCTCTCAGAAGTGGCCGCCCCAAGCACTTGCTTGGTAAGATGGTGCCTGGAGCCAGCCCTGGTCACTGTGCTAAGCATGCCTCAGCTTCCAGGGTGAGCTTTCTGTTTGGCTTTATCATCAGCAATAATTCTACAATACAGTAAACAGCTCTGTATTTCTTAATACGTTCCCTCCAAAGGAAACAACGCCAAAAAGCATTACTTACAACGTCGTTTGAAATGGGGTGCAAGGACGATTGCAGTCCTACAAATAAACAAGCTCTATCTGCGAGCAATACACAATATCCAGGGCTGAGTAATCAACTTCTCTCTGTGAACATTAATTTCTAAACCCTTCTGCAAGGCCCTCTCTCTCCCCCCAAACATAAGAACATTCGTTTTCCTGGCTTTCCTGGCCTCCAGCTTGATTACCTGGAATTCAGTCTGGCTATATAAAGCAACACGTCATAGCAATGATTTGCAGACCACATTTAACAGATGAAACTTAAGCATAACCGATAAGCAGAGCACTTAGCATGGGAGGTGTGTTAATGTCTCCAGGGAGCATGTACACATGCGATAAAGCTTTAGACAGGAACTCAAAGGTTGGGCTGTAAAAATGAATAGGGAAACTGCGCTTAAACTTTATTAACCTGTTTGCCACTTAGGAAGGAAGATGAGACCTTAACCTACTAACCTTCTCTGGGTATGTTGATACATTACAGACATAGTCTCGGTTCTTTTATTGCCAACTTCTGTTGATGGAAGAGGCAAGTTTTCAAGCTTCACAGAGCTCTTCAGTAACAGTAGCCCAGCTCACCAGGGAGTGAGGGCTGGGCATTGCATTGCCAGAACTGCTGGGAACTCAATACCTAGCTTAAGACGGGGTTAGTTTCTGGAGCTGCTTTAGGAAAATCGGTGCTGCTGCTCCCAGTGAAGTCTGAGCTCTTGGAAGAGTAACAAGAAGGGGATTACAGGTGTCACTGGATATCTTGGACTCCTGTTATTACTTGAGGCTCTCACAGGAGGCTGAAGAAGAGCTCTGTGAAACTCAAAAGCTTCCACAACAGCAGCTGGTCCAATAAAGGATATTACCTGACCTGCCTGGGACCAACACCGCTATAACAACACTGCAAACAGTATTCTCTGGCTGCTAAGGATGTTTTCTTTCAATGCTAGTGTCAATCAGTGCAGCTTCAATGACGGCAATGGGGCCAGGCTGAGGTACGGCAGCTGAGGATCTGGTCCCTGGTGTAGGATCTCAGCTACTGTACTCTGAATCCCTTCATGCAATGCCATCTGGTTTGCTATGAACCGCAAAGGTGCCAAAAGAATACACTTGAAAGGAAGGACCCTTCCCTTCATCGGTCATGAGGCATGAAGTTAATAGCTCCTCTTGTAAAAGGGGATTGCGGGCTGGTGGTACGGACCCCTGGCAAACCGGAAAGAGAGAGAAAAGAAGCACTTAAGGTTCATTTGTGCAAGGAGATTAGCCAAAAGCAGCGTTCTTCCATTTCAAAGCTTGTGTGTGTGTGTGTGTGTGTGTGTGTTCTCACCCAGCACACTCTACAAGCTACTATGTTGATAAACAAGAGGTGCTTTTATTAAGACATGGGCTACTGCAAGTTCCTCACGCAAATTGCAATATCTATGCAGCCCCATCACCACAGGATCTGAGCACCTCACAGGTATAACATTGGTCCCTCACAACACCTCTCTGAGGTAGGGAAGTGCTAGTAACCCAGGTTTACAGATGGGGATCTGAGGCAGAGTCACTGAGGCCATAACCCTGCAAACTCTTAACTTTGGACATGTGAGAAGCCCCACTGAAGTTAATGGGGCTCCTGACATGCACAAGCACTTACAGGATCAGGACCTAAGCCGCTTGATCACAGTCATGCGGGGAATCTGTGGCAGAGCAGAAAATTGACGCCAGATCTCCTGAATCCCACACCAATGTCTCTCGTCCACAAGACCAGTAAGAAGAACCTACCATATAGTAACACATGTGGCATACTTGGAACTGTCTTCACTATTGAGTGTGTGTTTTAATAATAAATTGCTAGTTAACAAAATATAAATGTCTTGCTAAAATCTAAATGAAACAAGTGGCTCTGTTAACTCAGAGGTGCTCAAAGTGATGCCACCTACATTAATTTTTACTTTAGTATAAAAAATCCGAAGTACCAATACTTCGCTCTGTAGGAATATTGTACACGTACTACACAAAGGACAGCTGAGACTCTGGGCATGAGCTGGGCTACATTCCATACCTTTCCCCTCTAAGTTTGAAAGGATCTTATATTCTCATCGAATTAACTCTTAAAGGGCCGTGAACTCGATTTGTTCCATGTGTGCAGTTCAGATTGGTGTCAGCAGGAGCTGGGCTACTAACAGAATACAATATATTCCCAGAGCCGAGCCACTTGCGATGAGAGTCAGAATGGTAAAAGCAGTTGTCATCTTTAGACTGTGGCTGTAACAATGCACTGGACCATTAAAAAAAATCAGTTAACTTGAGGAAATTGACCAAATTATTAAAATGTCTAACACCCATCAAAATCCCAAACAGCGGCCAGCCGGTTTAGGTAGGGCATTTTCAGTGAGCTCCTCACCTCAGGCTGTAAGCCATGAAATATGTGTGTGCTAAGGGGTACACACTAAACGTACTTGCTTAACTCCCATCAGTGTACCTGGGAGCGAGAACCCTACTCTTTCTGGCTACTGCAGAGGGTCTCTCTGTTTGATCAAGGAGGCTACCACTAACACAGAGAAGAAATGCGAAGTAACCACAATCCTTCCCCTAAAGTGTAGCAACCCATCTGTGGTTATATTCTCTACCTCCCTCCATTCTCCGCTGCTGTACATTTCCCCTACTACCAATGATAATGCCAAAGCCAGCACATTCCATAGTTAATATCCACAAGCCATTCCCCTCCCTCCCGCCCCACATTTGGGGATCATTTGATAGCTTTCCTAAAATCACAGTCGAACCGCAGGCTGCCCACTGTACTGTATAGCAAAGCATTTACTATTTAAAACCATTTCAAAAGAGCTTAATCAACAATATCTTTGGCTACACAGTGTAATAACGTCTATTGTTGCAATCCTAAATGGTTATCATTAATTACAGCTTGCCAATTGTTCAAACCACTAAGAATGTACTAAATAAAGAATCACTGTTATGATACAATATCCTGCTACCAAAACAAGTTGCACAATATAAAGGTATTTTAAACACAGGACTGGCACTTATTAAATAGCCTATGATATTTCCATTTTACCTGAATGTCTGTGGTAAGCCATTATTACGGGAACAAATTCACAGGCAGCCCCTTAGACAACTGAGTTCAAGAGTTTCTCGGCTGATAAGAATGTGTCTCGTTTGATAACATACATTTAAGGGGAGGCTATTAATACAGAAAGACCCACCCGCAGTTGTCCCCTCCCCAGAGATCACAGATTAATCCCAGTCAAAAACTCTTACCATTTTAGGTGATCCAAGGGAGAAGAATAGGATCTGGTGAAAGTACCATAAACAACATATAAATACCTGCACCACTACTTCAGCATCCAAATTAGTTTTAAAGGCAGAGAAGCACTATAGGAACTTGACCTCTCTGCTAAAGTACAATTTGGCCTTGGCTTTAGAAATAGCTTACAACTGTTAGAACATGTTAACCTAATGTACAGACCCAAACGGTTTGGGGCCGTGCTGTCTCAGTTATACTAATTCTGAGTTGTTCTTTATTTAAAAAAAAAAAAAATAGGCTGACTGCAAAATATTAAAGGGCCAGCTAAAAAAACAGAATTAGTTAAAAATGCCGTTCGTAGATCCCCATTAGCTCTGCTAGGTCGAGGGGGGAAACCACAGTTAGGCATGCCAGAACCCAAGGCCCCTTAACAGTGAATAGGGCACAAAAAGGGGGAATTTACATGCACTGAAGATTTACTTCTGGTATTTAAAATCCTGCATAACTTAATGCAATTAGTTTTCATAACCACAGCTGAGGCTGGCCTGCTACTGTCTTTATAATAAGCCCCATTTCTCAAGTATTACCCACTAGTTTACAGTGGGAAGTGGCAGGAAGCTACATTAGC
The DNA here is from genome assembly GCF_013100865.1 of Trachemys scripta elegans. Taxonomy (NCBI): domain Eukaryota; kingdom Metazoa; phylum Chordata; order Testudines; family Emydidae; genus Trachemys; species Trachemys scripta. The sequence continues at coordinate 4,885,911 of NC_048306.1, read as the reverse complement.
AGAGGCCCGAACACCACAGGAACAGCTGTTTCTTTCCAGGCATGGCAGACAGACAGGGTGATCAGTGGTCTGAGCTCGGGGCTGGAAGCCAGGAACTCCTGAATTCTAATCCTGTTTATGACACTGACTGACTGCGGGGCCGTGGGAAAGTCTGTTAACCTCTCAAGCTCAACTTTCCCCTCTCACCTACTCAGAGGGAGCTGTGAGTATCAGGGAGCTAACATGGCAATTCTTTTCAACAAGGCCCATCTCTGTGGCCCCTGCACTTTGCACAGCAATTGGACTAGAAAGTGCTAAGTATCATTGCCGGGATTGTTAGGTGTGCTGCAAATATCTGGAAAGTCTCCTATTTTAACTACAGGAAGGTTGGCCAAGCACCACACTGATGCCTACAATAGTCACACCAGTCAGCTCTCCTCTGCCGGGAGCTTCCAGGCTGCAAAGATACAGTACCATAACCAGCCTTCTTCACAACTAAATGTGTTAGTCTCTAAGGTGCCACAAGTACTCCTGTTCTTCTTTTTGCGGATACAGACTAACACGGCTGCTACTCTGAAACTTCTTCACAACTGTCATTTACGTCTAAAAGTTTCATCGGATTGCTTGAAATGACCAGGTTTGAAAACATTCATTTCCAGAATGGCAAGAAGAGTGGATCCACTTATTGTTGATCCAGCAGATTGTCCATAAGAAACTAAAATGCTCTGGCTAAGAAAATTCTCCCAGTCAACATATCAAACTCTAGCAAATTGTTCTTGTGGTTCACGACGCCGTGGGAATCAGAACAATTGGCATTTTTAACTGAGCCGGTCTCCTTCTATATAAACAGTATACAGACAGATTGTTTTGGCAAGGTGTGTGGTGTTCACATGGATAACCATTCTTATTACTGTTTTAGTAACTCTCTGGCATACCACTCCCCATAGGGTATGTGAGTGCTGGTGGTTCTTGCCACATTCCAGCTTGAGTAATTATAGCCTCCCTAAAATATCCTCTGTAATTTCAAACAGATTTGGTATTCTTCACTTCCTGGCCTAAAGAGCTGTGTAACATTCCTGTGCAATGTTAAACAGCTATCACGTTCCACCCCAGAGATGGCTGCATTTCAATGGGCGTGAAGAGATTCATGAATGGGATGGGACAAGCATTATGTACACACGGAAGTGTTCTGTGGGTATACTAGCGAGAGAGACTGTGAGGGTGTGAGAGTATTTCGCACCCAGAGACACACACACAATGGAGAGGGAGAAGAGGAGAAACAGGGAGAAAGAGACAGGCAGAGGTTCGGAGAACAGAATGGGTGGAATCCTGGCCCCACTGAAGTCAATGGGAGTTTTGCCATTCACTTCAACAGGCCATAGGATTTCATCCCAGGAGTGTAGTTTGCAACAGTGTATAATAGTAAGCCCCTAAATGTAAGGTTATCACCATGTGGCACAGAGACGGCCCATGCCTACCGATACTTGGGGATGTGGGGGGGGGCAAAGTATGCTCAATACAAACCAAGCAGCAAATCTGGGGGGGGAGGGGAGACGTGACCCCACATGACCCCTCCCCCAATGTGTTGCCTCTTATGTGGCACAATACAGAACAACATGGTCTGGAGCACAGCTCCCTCACTCTAGAGGTGGTGGCATAGCTGTTTCCCTCGTTGGTAGTCCTAGTATAACTGGGCTAGAGACAACAACATGAAATTCAACAAAGACAAACGTAAGGGGCTACGCTGAGGGAAGAAATATCAAATGCACAAATACAGAATGGGGGATAACCGGCTTGGCAGCAGCACTGCTGAGAAGGATCTGGGTGTTGTGGTGGAGCACTCAACATGAGTCAGCAATGCAATGCTGTTGCAAAAAAAGCAAATGCAATTTTAGGTTGCCTTAACAGAGGCATAGCATGCAAATCACAGCTCTATTTGGTGCTGGTCAGGCCTAACCTGGAGTTCGGTGTCTAATTTTGGTCACCAATGTATAGAAAGGATGTGGAGAAATTGGCCAGAGGCAAGCGACAAAGATGATCAATGGGATGGAATGCAAGCCATACGAGCAAAGGCTGCAGGAACTGGCTATGTTTAGCTGGAAAAGAGGAGGTTGAGGGGGGACGCGATAGCCGTCTTCAAATACTTGAAAAGCTGCCATAAAAAAGATGGAGAAAGGTTGTTCCCTCTTGCCACAGAGGGCAGGACAAGGGTTCAAATGACAGCACAGCAGATATAGATTAAATCTCAGGAAACACTTCCGAACTGTAAGAACAGCAGGACAATGGAACAGACGCCTCAGGAGACTGTGGAAGCTCCTTCACTGGAGGTTTTCAAAAGGAGGCTGGACAGAGCCACCTGTCTTGGGTGGTTTAGACACAACCAATCCTGCATCTTGGCAGGGGGTTAGACCAGACGATCCCTGCGGGCCTTAGGCAATTTAACACTTCACTCCAGACCAGTGTTTCGCCCCAGTGATCACCAGGACCCCTTTCCACCTCATTTACTGCTATTCTGGTACTTTCTGGTATTATTGTTATTATTATTGTCATGTATATTATGATAGAGCCCAGAAGGCCACATTGTACTAAGCTCCAGGGAGACACTGGCGTTTACACTGAAAAGCGGAGAAGCCAGTCCAACCTGCGTTCCCTGTCAATCCTGCCAAAGACTCAAATACCAGCAGCATTTCGAAGGGCAGTGGACGCAGGTCCTTACACCCCAAAGCAATCAGGAGCCGGAATTCATGGTACAGGAGTTCTGAGTTCACCTTCAGCCCTGGGCACTTCTTTCTCCTTCTGTGTATTAATCCTGTCTTGCTGAATTCAGGCAGAGTTGAAAACTGTAGCACTAGGCACTGGTCTGCTGGTGCAAGGATGAGGATTTGAGCTGCACCTGTGGCATTTTTAGGGTGATCAGATGTCCCAATTTTATAGGGACAGTCCCGATACTTGGGGCTTTTTCTATTACCCCCCCCCACCCCCTGTCCTGATTTTTCACACTTGCTGTCTGGGCCCCCTAGGCATTTTTAACGTTGGTAGTTTCGTCCTAAATTTCTTTATTTTTTCAACTAATACAGGAGTTACTCAAAGAGACATTCCCCCAAAGTTAACTTTTTATCAGCGTGGTGGCTGTCGAGCAGGCAGCAGGATTACGGGGTCGTGTCATGTACCTGAATAAAGAGTGATTCAACATTGTGTTTTCCAGAGTATTTTCTTGACCTGAATCATCCTGCCAGAAAAGGCCTGAGCAGCTTCAGGCTTCTCACATGTCCATCTGTCACTCGACATGACAGAAACAGCCACTTAAATAGAGACAGGAGATAGCCCGGCATTGATGAACTATTAGTCACCATCATCAGAGACAACTGAGCAGCAATAAATATAGAGAGGTGGCAGGACATCATGCCTACATTTCAGAGTAACGTTTTACTTTAATGCTCCGTGTATGTTGACTGCGCTACACAGAATTACTGCGAAGTGGCTGATAAACAAATAAGGATACACTGATGGCTTGGACTCCTGGACAAATTCAGCCTCCTCCAATCGCATATTGCCCCACAATCGTTTCTCTTCGCTCCAGCTAGTTTTTGGAATTCTGCCCCCTGATTTGGAATCATCTGTGACAGCAGAGGACAGGTGCAGTAAACGTGCCCGAGGGTTGTCATTTCAGGCAGTGAACATTTAAGAGGGAATTTAGTGCTTAACATTATGCTTCTTTATTCAGTGTATCAGGGGCCCATGCACAGTGCTTGGTGCCTCCCAAAATGTACTCTCAGAACTGAAACAAAAATATGTATCAATGCAGTGTTTTTATTCAAATTGCCAGTGCCACAAAGGCCAGTTTATACTCGCCCACAAGAGAAAACACATCTTTCAGCCAAAGATCTCCTGGGAAACATCCCTTCAGTTTTCAGTCCTTCCCTCACATCCCTTTTACGGCTGCAGTGAAAGATGAACGTTGCAGCACGCCTGGAAGGTGAAAGGACCAGGGCTCCGGAAGAGGGAAGGGTGCTCAGGGTCATGGAGCCCTCATGGGAATCGCCCTGCCAGCAGCTCCCCCTCTAGGGTGACCAGATGTCCCGATTTTATAGGGACAGTCCCGACTTTTGGGTCTTTTTCTTATATAGGCTCCTATTACCCCCCACCCCCTGTCCCGATTTTTCACATTTGCTGTCTGGTCACCCTATCCCCCTCACTCGAATGGAAGAAGCTCCAGCTAGGGCATCTCTGGTAATCTCAGCTGTGTCAGTGGGGTACCTCCCAGTCACCGGGCTCCAAACCAGTCTAGGATGTATAAGCTCACCCCCTTGAACTCCACCCAAAAGGTGAGGGGAGCAGCACAGTTCTCACAGCCAGCCCACCCTCGCCCATTCTGCAAGGCCATCAAATGCTGGGTGATTCCCTCCACAGTCCCAGCCAGTTTGGATGTGATGGACACACTGAGTGTCATCAGTCTGTTGAGCTCACTGCTAGCCAAGGGTCCGGACTGACTCTTCCTATGGCCTTGAGCTGGAGGAGGAGGAGGAGGGACAAAACCAACCTCTGCAGTGCCCCACACGGACTTCCACAGTGGAGGGAAAATTGCCCCAAACTTCCTTTTGGTGACTCCCAGAAAGGGCTGAACAGAACCACTCAAGAGTAACTTACCCAGCCCTACCAGGAACTGCAAACATCCTAACAAAATCTCATGGTCAGCAGCCACAAAGGAGGCTGACCGATCCCACAGAACCAGCAGTGACGCCTTCCCGGTTCTCATCCAGTTCTAGCAGAAGACCATCCACCCCAGCAGCCAATGCGGTGCCTACCCCAAAACCCACCAAAAGAGAAGCCAGCACCTCCCCACTGGCCTTCACCAGCCAGGAGAACATGCACCCAACTCCAAAGGGTGTGGCACAAAACACACCTAGCACTTCTGGAGCCTCAGTGAACAGACTGACGGGGGCTCTAGCACAAGAACTAGCCTTCTCCTGTCATGGTCATGGCACAATGGTGGTGTCTCCATGTGCGGTCAACATGGAAGAAGCCAGATCAATCCAGCTGTGAGTGGTGTTAGCCACAAAGTATCATGAAAACTCTTCCTGAGAATGAGGACTGGGCTCCGTAACAGACCAGAGGCAGCGCAGACTCAGCAGGCAAAAACCACCCAGTCTGAGTCCTGCTGCAGGAGACCTTGTGGATGATACAGCAAAGGCAAAAACTGCATTTCTTTGCCTCCTCCACAGCGCACTATAAACCTTATCTATGCTGCACTCAATCCGATTCAATCCTAGCTATCCACCCCAGCCATCTATTTTTCTATCTCCTAGAGCTGGAAGGGACCTTGAAAGGTCATTGAGTCCAGCCCTCTGCCTTCACTAGCAGGACCAAGTACTGATTTTGCCCCAGATCCCTACATGGTCCCCTCAAGGATTGAACTCACAACCCTGCATTTAGCAAGCCAATGCTCAAACCACTGAGCTATCCCTCTGTTCAGCCATAGAAAGCCATACATAAACCATGGTGACACCTGGGAGCAAAGCCAGCTGCAGTACAGATGTTTGTACAGCTGTACTAAACCACGAATAGAGCAGTCTGTGGGTTAGACTACATTCTTCCTCTGAGCCATCTGGAATCCCTCAGACTCCATCCAGCTAGGATAGCGTCCCTACACTACAGCTCCTTCACATCTGCAGGACAGGTGTGCTTCACCTCCCATGGCAGAAGGCAATGATCAGACCATGACACTTCCCTTGCCTCCAATCCCACTAGATCCAGAGCGTGGCCGGCTGTGTGAAGTGAGTCAGAAGGCACCCAAGACAGTCACGGAATGCTTTTAGAACCAAATCTGGGGGAGGTACCGGAAGACTATAGGGTCAGATGCCATCTAAGAACCTAGATATGAATGTGGGAGACTCCGTGCTTAAAGGGGATGGTGCAGGAGGGGTTGCAAAGGGCCGGCAAAATAAATCAATCAGTAAAAATTGAGCCGGACTGCTGGGACGCACTTTAAGCGCTGGTTCACCAACAATCTGCTACTCCTGGATTACGGTAGGACCCCCCCACACACTTTTTTCAAACTACTTGAAGCACTGGGGCGAGGGGAGAGTAAAAACGTAAGAACAAAGGAAAAGGGAGGGAAGCCGAACTGGGATGGGACGTGACTAGAAGTAAGGATGGAATGGGCCAGCGGGACATTGGAAGGATAGAGCGTGGAAAGTGGAAAAATAGCAAACATGGAAAGAGGGGGAACTGTAACATCTATCCCTCTGTCTTACTCCACTGGAATATTGTCAGGACTCTGCCCCTCAGCCAGCGGAGATAGTCCCATTTTACTTCCATGCCACCACCTGCTCTGCTCCCAAGCCCTTTCCAAGCACGCCTTCCGCCCGGCACCCATTCGCTCCACCTGTTGTGGACATTGCAAACCTTTGACTGGTTGCTGATAGCTGACTGACATAGAGATTCGGGTGGGGGCTATAAATCAGACGCTGCTTTGTGCATCCAAGTTTTTGTTCAGTCCCTCTTTTCTATTTCGGGCTTGGAGAAGAAAACCAAAGCCAGGACAGCTTCCCAAATAAAGCAGAGCATGTGTGGGGCGGAGGGAAACACTACAGCAAACCCACCCTGAATCAAGGGATGTGTAGTTACTGAGAACACTCATGTAAGACAGTGCATTTGAAACCTGTTCATTTGTATTACGGTTACTTTTCTCCCCTAAGAATTCTCCTCAGGGCAGCAGGTGGACTGTCCATCCCTGGGACCACCCACAACCCGCCCCATGGCTCTAGGCCTACATAAGACAAAGCCCAGAAAGATCAGTAAGATTTTCCTTTTAGTTGATCATCTTGATATTTTTGTCATTGTTTCCTTCCACTCAAGGATCTCAAACGGAACTGCTTGAATTGTGAACTCTCGTGAACATGCTCCTGTGGCAAAGGGCTATATTTTTACCCTTAGTGTTCAGAGCTGGACACCGAGGCAACGAGAGGCAAGTCTCTGATTTAAGTGACTTACCCAGAGTCACACAGCAAGGCTGGATCCAACACCCATTAATGTAATTCTTCACATCGGGCCCCAAGTCAGCAGTGGAACCAAGAGAGTCAAGTTCTCTTGATTTCCAGTCCACTATGTCTTTCCAGTGGCTCTTTATAAAGACTCAAACAGAACAAATAGTAGTGGTCATCTCACTCCAGCGAGGCCACTTGGTACAGCTCATGGTCGGTGTGGTGAGGATGAGTTTGCGGTATAGTACACGCTTTAAAATAGTTTATTTTTATTGCTTAAAGTGCATCGTTAGTTAATGAGCCTCAATGCCCAGTTCTGGAGCACTGAGAATGGAACTCTGCAAAGTGCTTGCCAGATACTGTGTCTGGAACAGATTCAGGACTAGCTGTGTGCCTATGGGCACCCTTTACACTTCAGGATGTAAGTCTGCAGGATGGTGCGTGAGGAGGATTCACCTGCAGGACTCGGGTACGTCAGACACAGCATTGTCAATCTCAAGCCTTAAAAATCACCCCAAATCACCACCCTAAATAAATCATGAGACTGACTGAAAAATCATGAGATTTGAAAATAAATAAATAAAGGTGGCGTTCTTTTTATTTGCCTTCTGGTTTCTGAGCCTTTAGTTTAAACTCACACCACCTTTTCAAACTTTTCTCTGCAACCGTGAGGCCTGGAAACTTACGTTTTTCAAATGAAAGCCACGATTCTTGCCTAACCCAATGCCTCCGGGAGACAGGGCTTTTAAGGAAAACACTGAGTGACATAAGAGCATGTGACAGGGCTCCCCTCTCTGCCTTTGGATACAAAGAGGCTGGATGCCTTCACGTTGAGAACCACCAGGGTGTTCTTTATTAGGTCCCCTCCATCAGGACAGCCTTGTACAGCAACATACAAGTGGACATAAACTTCTCCAGGGAGGAAGAAGAAAGTTCTCCTCACCCTGTATCCCCGGTCAGCCTTCTTCTCTTGCACTTCCTTCCTTGCCTTTACCTGTGTCCTGATGGGCTGATCATTCTCATTAGCTCAGCAGCCTCCACCCTAATTAAGCCATTGAGCACCATCTCCCAATGAAGTCCACTCCCGGGAGCATAGCTGGTCCCTTAAGGAGCTCTCGACTCCTGGCACTCTGTCACAGAGTGCAATAAAATCGCGAGCATTGGTAACATGCCCGCTGCCAGACACGCCTCACAACATGCAGGCCCAGCGTGGCCTGTTCTAATGACAACCAGAGCCCAGAATGTGCCCCGGCACTGACCGAGGGATGGGAGGAAAGGGTAAAAGGAGTCCTCCCGTCTCAGGCTCCCTGTCCCACAGTGGCTACAGCCCTGAAGGGCAGGACTACAACTCCACTTCCTTCTGCACTACACCATGGAGCTGGCTGGGCTCACAGGGGACAGCAGGCTGAACCCTTGCCAGGGCTGTAGTTGCATGCTCCCGCTGAGTCCTGGGGAGCCGCAGGAGGGGTTGTGCCTTCCGGCGCCCCAGACAGGCAGGGTGCCTGCATGCCACCCAAGGGCACCACCAAACCCTGTAGCAAACAGTAATAATAATAATAATATATGGAGATATACCTATCACCTAGAACTGGAAGGGACCTCAAAAGGTTATTGAGTCCAGTCCCCTGCCTTCACTAGCAGGACCAAGTACTGATTTTTGCCCCAGATCTCTAAGTGGCCCCCTCAAGGATTGAACTCATAATGCTGGGTTTAGCAGGCCAATGCTCAAACCACTGAGCTATCCCTCCCCCCAGTGAGTAATACACTGTGGATTTGTTCAAAGCAGCTCAGGATAGAGGCTGGCCTGCAGAAGATCTGTTACTGGGGATGATGGGCCAGGCAGAGAAAACCCAGCTTGACTTTCAGATCACAGGGTTCCAAAAGTCATGTTTTCACTAGTAACCTGAGCAAATCTGAACGAGAGTCATTTAGCAACTTGGGGTCCCCAATGATGCAATTACTGTACCTAAGTTTCTGTTTGACCAAGACATGGGATTTAACACTTTCTGCTTGAGAGAAGTGCCAGGGGATATTTGATTACCACAGTGCTCAGGACTGAAGCTTTATATCTCACCCCAAAAAATTCAGCAGCACAGCACCCCCAACCCCACGCCAAGGCACCAGCTTTGAAACGACAGAGAGAAGAAAGCCAATTTCTGTATCGCCTGCACTGTGTTCCTTAGAGCTATCCCATCCCCTGACTAAACCAACTCCACTCTGCTGAGATGTGACCACAGCACAGCTTGGTGCCTGCAGACTGTGCCCTTCATTGTTAGATATCTTCCTGCAGAGGCAACAGGCAAGTGCAGCACAGCGCCCTGCGGCTTGGCCGGGACAATGCTCCATTCTGACTCACCTCGCAGAGCTAATGCAGTAGATTACAAGGATCCTTGATTGAGTCTTAGCTGCATTAACATGTGGAAGGCTCATGAAACCCAGCCACGGGCTGAGGGACTAATCAGTTACATGTCCCCCTGGACCCAGCCACCAGCTCCACTTACCTTTGGAAATTAAAACTTCCGGGATCAGCAAAAGTGGCATGACTCCCTGTCAATCCAGTAACACACAGATCCTGGCAGGGCGACCCCCAGGGGAATCTCCTACCGGAGAAGCAGGTTTGATATGCAGCCACAGAACCACTCGTGTGCTCCCACCACACATGTTATTACTGAAACGGTCATTGAACTAATCTATCATGCCTCCCAATTCACATCCCCACACTCTTAACTGCATTCAGTTAATTTTCATAAGCATGTGTGCCTGCTGTATAAGGCTTTCCCTTTGGTGGATTTATACAGTTCACTGAAAGGGTCAATGAAGGAAGTTCAGATATGAATTTATATTCAAATAGAAAACTGGGCAAGTCAGTTTCCTTGGGAACTGACACCAGTGCAATAAGATTCAGGGATTACATCTTCTCCTAACCTCACAAACCCATGTGTCAGTACACAATGCTGCTCCTGTACCACACCAGCCGGTCAGAGTGTGATCATATGAAGGTCGAGGCGGTCAAATTGCTGATGTTGGTTATGCCCATATACAGGGCCGCCCGGGGGAGGGGGGCAAGTGGGGCAATTTCCCCCAGGCCCTGCAGGGGCCCCCATGAGTATATAGTATTCTATAGTATTGTAACTTTTTTTATGGAAGGGGCCCCTGAAATTGCTTTGCCCCAGGCCCCCTGAATCCGCTGGGCGGCCCTGCCCATATATTTCCTCCATGAGTAGGATAACACTTTGGGCTTAGGGGGGTTTCCGGTTAAACTGAGCTCTGAAGACGCAATTACTCTCTCCATAGAAGAATTGCGAACCATGCAAGTTTCCCCCACGCTGTGTCACCTCTGACATGGAGAGACCTGCTCTAGGGATGAGAAGTCTCCATGCCCATTCAATCCTTGGCCTCTACAAAGTGAAGGACACAACCACTTCTAGGTTTCTAAAATCCATTCTGGTTTTATCAGTCTGGGACCAACGGAGTTCAGCAGAGGGCTGGTTATTGCAGGTGGAGCAGGCTGCGCTACCGATAGTTCGGGTTGCCTGACATTTCTATTTATAAAACCCTATTTTGAGTTGCTAATATAATTTTGCCAGATTTTAATCGTTGGAGCTGAAATTTTCCAAGGGTGCCTCCGTCAGGCTGAATAATTTTTGGAAAATGTCAAACGCAGTCTAGTCTTTTCTCAGAATGAGGATAGGGGAAAATACACTGTTTTTCCCAATGTTAAATTGCTTTCCAACCATTTCACTGAGAAGCTCTAGTGTCCCCAGGCTTTAGAGCAGAGGCTCTGTAGAAGGCTTTTCAGCTACATTTGTAATTGTCACATAAACTGAGCGAGGGCACTGTATGCTGTTCTGCTGGTACCGTTGATCTGATGCATGTCACAGATCTATTGCACTGCTCTGAGTCACTGCACTGACCTTAGAGCCCCAAGCTAGAAAAGGCACCACAGTCTAACGACAGAATTCTCCACCATTCTTGGCTCATAGATCTACATTGATTTCAACACCGCATCATATGCCTGGTGCATCTGTGAAGTACAGCATCTGCCTCCCCCTGCTTTTGGCACCTCCCGCTCCCCAAGACACACCCCTTTGTACTTCATTATACTTATCACTGTACAGTTACAATTTACAAAAGGACTTTATCATGTACTGGGCCGAATCCTGCTGGCTTATGTGAATAATCAATAGGCAGGGACCATCTTTATGTTCTGTGTTTGCCTAGTGTCTAGCACGCTGGGGCTCTGGTCTATCATCAGGGCTGCTACCACCATATCAATAATAAATTATTGTTATTCAGACCTGGCATACGTAGGTCCCACGCCACGGTCTTTAGTGGAGCAGCACTTGAGTACTGTACTGCCAGCCTGGAACTGGCCCAATGGAACAAGCAAGGCGAAGGCAGCTAGCCCTCTGATGACTATATTTTCAGTTGTTAGGTAGCAGTGGTGACTGGAAGTTATGTCTCCACATTAAAAATAACCAGCCCCAAAGCCTCACCATATGTACCCCTGGGCTATCTTTGCTCCGATAGTCAAAAGGGATCAGCCTGGAGGGTTGACAGTGTATTTTTGGTTGCCCTAAACAATTGTCAGCATGTATGTCCTGCATTCTTTACAAGGAAAAACATAGCTGCAAAGCCCACCTTAGTGGGACCTAGTTGGGTGGATCAGACACAAAGGTCACTCCCTGGGTGGATATGGCTGCTTTCATTTCTAACTTGAGAGAAGTTTGTTTTGAAATGAACTAGGCGGTCTCCTTTTTTCACGATAAAGGACAGGCTAATATTTAGTAACAGCTTGAAGAAGGGCACTAATCCCTTTGTCACACAGCCAGCACAGGGGCTTAATTTCCATGGTGTTCGGATGGTAACTTAGAGCACACAGAACAAGATCAAATATCAATTCCCCCCGGACTTGTTGCTGTCCAAACCGAGTAATTAAACCGAAATACCAGTGTTTATTTCTACCAGCGCTAGAGCAGCCTACCGGGTCATGCATTTCATTTTCATGAATAACTCGTTATTACTAACTGAACTCATTCTCCAGACTGCACTGACACCTCAGTGCTACTCAGTGGTGCTTGCTAAGCGGCTTAGCTGAGATAATTCAGTCTTTTGTTACCGACTTGGAAGTGATAACGACTGTATTATTTAACTGCTGTATGTGAGTGAGCCACAAAAGCTTATCTCCAGTCAACAAAACGTGATTTTCTACCACAGAACTGTGCAAAGATTCCTGCACCAGGAAAAACAAGCTATGATGCCTTCAAAAAACTTGACAACAGGTAGGCCACTGGTGTACTGAGACTGCCGTCTATTATGCTGACCAATATTGTCTCACTGTTTCCTCGTACCCCCCATCTGTCTGTATGCATCTCTCATCTCATCTCATCCTTATACTTTACGCTCCTTGAGGCAGGGCCCATCTTCTTGCTCTGGGTTTGTACAGTGCCTAGGACAATGAGGGCCTGGCCTACGATCGGTTGCCCTAGGCCTTACTGGAATACAAATCAATGAATCATACATGCAGCCTGAAGACACTTCCTTTAGGCTGGTATCATCTGAGCCAGTGGTTCCTAAGCTGTGGTCTGGGTCCACCGAGACCTGATCACCTGCTGTTGGCTCCTCCCAAGTTGCAATTAAAGAAGCTAAATGTACATGAATATTTCCTTGGCATCACTCCACCACGTGAGCAGGTACTGTAGGCGCCATGGGGGTGTTCCGGCACTGCCACTAGGAGAGGAGCTGGTCCGCGTTGTCCTGAGCGGGCAGAGAGGTGGCCTATGAGTCACACATTCCCTTACAAGACGGGGTCCACCCTATGAGAACGCTTGAGAGCCACAGCCTCTGAAAAACGCTAGTGATAGCGCTGTCTGGCTCCATGGTGGGGGATGTACTCTGGAGAGGTAATGCTGCCGGTGAATTGTTTTTATTTCCCATTCACTCTATTAATACCCGCAGAAAATTACCTAACAAAATAAATTCCCAGTGCCTTGTCACACCTCCGTGTGGTTAGCAGGAACACCACACGCTGCCATGCTGGGTCTGAAGCCCGGGTCTCTCATGCCAGTCCAACGGGAGCTGGGAGGGTGGAGAGAGGTGAGCAATGCGCAGGCGGGGGTCTCGGGAAGGGGGTGGAGTGGGAGCGGGAAGAAGCAGAGTGTGGGCAGGGCCTTGGGCAGAGCAGGGATGAAGCACCCCCTCCCCCGGGGAAAAGTAAAAGTTGGCACCTATGGAGAGCTCTGGAGCCAGTACAGGAGGACCGAGGGCCTTTCCCACTCCTTACTGATCCCTCCAGCAGAGTCAGTGATGGTGAGGAGAGGCTCTGAAGGGAGCCAGGTGCAGACCCATTCACCAGGAGAACAACTGCCCAACAAGGGTTGAGAATGAGCCAAAACGGGAGGCCACAGGGCTTCAAGAGCTTGAGGGGAAATACAGCCTCACTTCAAAAGGGAAGGGTGTGCAGAACAAACAGCGAGCAATTCAGCAAGCATCGTTTGTATTGAATGTCTCTATCCTGGACAGGGGTGGGGGTGGAGGGGGAGTTCCTGTAAGAATTCCCAACCCTCCAACCACTGGAGGGTAAATGCCTATAATTCCCCTTATGGATTATCACTTGGACAACAGCAGAGACGCAAGACATCTTGTGGGTTAAAAGCCAAATGCACCGTGATGCAGACTCATTTCCTGGCTCCTTTAGTTCAGAAGAGGAACAGATTTTAAAAATAACCTGCTTTTGTTTGCAATGACAAGGAGTACGGCTGCTTTGAAAAGTTTTCATGCACAGTCACGGAGGAGACCATATTATCGCAAAAGCCTGCCATAAACCACTACATTTTTTATGAAGCATGCTTGCAGTAGCAATGGGCTGCATAGCTGGGCTGCTTGCCAGCGGCTGAGACCTTTAGAAAGGTCTCCTAGTCCAGCTACATACCTTTTTTTCCTAGTGCTGATCACACCTTCCTATCATCTCACGCCAGCTCAGATCCCCTCGACAACTTTTCCCTTTTATGGTGGTTTAAGTATATGCTCACCTGCTTTTAGACCCCTGTGCTTGTTAGCTAAAAAACAAACCTCTAAACATGTAACATATGCACATGAGTACTTGGATGAATAGGACATGGGAACTGGAATCAGAAACACAATCTTCACAATCGTGTGACACTTGGCAATTGTTGGCTACAGTGTTGAAGAGCCCCAGACCTACAGCTGTTCTTTTGCATTCAGACCCTTGCTACTGTAACCTTCCCAAAGGTTATCCCACACTTTACCCAGCTGTATGGTAACCAGATGTCTTATAGGGACAGTCCCGATATAGAATCATAGAATCATAGAATATCAGGGCTGGAAGGGACCTCAAGAGGTCATCTAGTCCAACCCCCTGCTCAAAGCACGACCAATCCCCAGACCAATACAGGATACAGGACAATGTTAAGTGAGCGAAATGCTGAAGTTTAAATTTCCAATAAAGGGGTTAAAATGCATGTGAACTTTTAGTAGAAAGTAGAAAGCACTAGGAAAAAAAGGTATTTTCAAAAGTGTCCAAGTGATTTAGGAGCCATTTCCAAAACATACTTGCATTCTTAGGAGCCTGCCTTTCAGTAAGATTTAGGCTCCTAAGCACTTAATGACTTTTGAAATGCGGATTTAAATTGCTGCAGCAGTTACGCGGTTTTGGAAATTGTACCTAGATCTGTGGTAGATAAACCATGGCATAGATGGCAGTTTCACAGAGTGCCAGAGTTTTTGACGTTGCTAAATTTAATTTGCCCGATAAGATTAAAGCATTACCCTAATCTGGATTACAAAATGAGAGAATATTTTTGCCTTCTTTATAGCTGAAAATGTTAACACAACAAACCAACATTTCACAAGTTTGACTCCGGGTGTTGAAAAGTGCCTTCGCTGCACTCTGACCCCGAGTAATAATTTTAGCTTAAATTTTATTTTAGAGCATTTTTTTCAAAACAGTTCATGCTTCATCTTTCTATTAAAAACCCCTCTAGCTCCCAACCAAAAACTACTGGCTACACCCCGCCCACCACAGAAAAACTGCGAGGCCCAGGAAACCCACTGATATTCCTACATCCGTAGCGAGACTGTCAGCATTCTCTTGGAAGGAGATGAAGCAAAGTTTGCAACTCCCTTGGCTCCAGCCCTCCCCTCCCAGCCCCCAAAATGCAAAACCCAGCGCTCACGGATCACATACATGGGCGTCCGTCAAGTCAGAGGAGAACAAAACTTGGGCAACCAGTGAAGAAAAATCTGACCTTTTATGTGCACTGGGTGAAGCACACCTACCATCCATCCCAGGGACCCAGTTCTTCTGCCTTCACCTCATGTGTGGGGCTCAATTTCCAGAGGAGAAGCACATAACAGGACTATCTCCTTCAAATATCAAAGCCAATGCTCTGCTCTGAGCTGTCAAGCCCATGGACTCCTCCAGTCGGTGAAAGAAACAGCAGAAGAGCTAAAATAGAGAACTAGTCAGTCATCCAGAGGCTGCTCTAGGGATAGGTAAGCTAGGCAGTTGTCTAGGTTGGCAAGATTTGTGGAGCGTGATGTACCCCGCTGATTGTCCATGTGCACCCTGCGCGCATGAGCCATTTCTTCATGTGCTTCGAAGTCATTCTCTTTGAAACGGGTCTAGATCAAAGCACATTAACAAACTCAGTGTGTGTCAGCAGGGTGCGCACGGTGCGTACCCTCGTGTGCATTAACATCCCTGCAGAGGCCTCAGCATGGACCATGCAACTGGAGGTCCCGGTCCAGTGGGAGCCCATAACCTGGCCACCAGCGGCCTCTCGCTGGACAAACCTGAGGACAAGGGTCCTCTGGGGTGGCTGGCGACCATGGAAGTGAGACCCCCAGCCCCCCATCTGCCCCTTGCCTAGTCTTCCTGCCCCTCTTTGTCCCCCAAATCCTACCCCACACAAGCTGTCCCTTCCCAGTGGGTTCCTGCCCCCCATCTCCCTCCTATGTCCTAGCCCATCTGCCACATGCGGTCCTGCTCCCCATCTATCTCCCACCTCATCTGCCCCTGGTCTGTCTCTTTCCCCAGTCCTCCTACCCGACCACGTCCTGCCTGCTACCCTATCTGCACCTGGGGTCCTGCCTCCACCAGTGCCACGGCTTCCCTCTCAAATGTCCTGCCCCATCTTCCCTGCTTTCCTAATCCCCTATTTCCCCCACATGTCTTAGTCCTCCCACCCTATTTGTCCCCCCACAATGTCTTGAACCTTATCCCATCCGTCCCCTGTGTCCTGGTCTCTCCCTGAGTCCTGGCCCCCATCCCCACCCTGTTTCCAATTTCCAGTCCCCTGTATAATCCCCCCCCACTGTTCCAACCAGATAGAGTATGCTTCCTTCCCCCACCTCATGTTAGGGATCCCCCACCCAGCTTGGTGCAGCTCCCCCCAGCCCCTACGATTGACACCCAGAGGGGTTTGCTTGGGATGGGGAGGGCAGAGCCCAACTGGGGGAGCAGATGGAGCCCCACGCTGCAAGTCCCAGCAGATGCTGCTCAAGGGGGTCCTTCCAGGGAAGCCTGTTAATGGAGGAACACACTGCTATATTTGCCACTCTGTCACCCCAAAGAGGGAACTGACCTGGGGGAGGAGAGGAGGAAGTCGCAGGGGGTCTCTCTTGTCTGCCTGAGGCATCCCCTTGAAATATGGGAGCTGATTTAAAAAAATCGCTCAGGTCCCTCCCATGCCGGGAGGCGGGGGGGGGGGGGTCACTTACCCACCCAGGCCAGGCCGTAGCCAAGTTTAGTGCCACAGCTGGAGCCAGTCAGTGGGATCAGACTTCAGGGGCTCCGTTTCTCCTCTGACCCCTAGGTCCCCCCAAAAATGTTACGAACCCAGTGCCTACGTGACGGAACGGTTCAGATGTGCAGGGCGCACGCTGTGCGGTAGGAGGGGGCGGCACACCGCGGTTAGACCGATGGAAGCAGATTGTCGTAAGCAGCCTCTGCTAGCACCAGTCAATATATGCTTTGTACAGAGTGTGACAGTGTACCCCATAAGGCTTTATGGGGAGGGGGTGCTTATANTAGTCTTTGCACATCGGGTGGCAGCTCCCAAGGGGGTTTCTGTGATCCAACCCGTCACACAGAGCATCTCATGCGCGCACATTATTCTCATGACTCCCTGCCAGCAATCCCCCCGGCGCTGTCACAAACCACGCGGAGACAAGACACAGGACAACCACAGGGCGTGGACAGGCTTCTGGAGAAGAGACCAGGCAGGAATGGTAGCAATTACTACATGTGATCCCTGAGCTAGAAAAGCACGGGAGCACATGCGTGACTTTATGCACAGGAGTAATCCCATTGAGGTCCATGAGACTACTCATGTGCTGAAAGTTAAACCCATTCTCCAGGGCTGGATCGGGGCCTAAATGGTAACATGACCAAAAAGTCACTAGAATGGAGAGCAGCAGGGTAGTAAATTCAGGGACAAAGAACAGGCACAGACTGGAGAGGGACATTAGGGAAACTACACAAACTCATTAAACACAACTGCAGCTAGCTCTCAAACTACTGTCCAAATCAATCTGTTAGAGTCAGCTGTGTGTGACAAAACAGCCCTGCAAGTGCCAAAGGAAACAGGCAAAAAGCTAAAACAGATATGAAATAAATAACCTAACTTACAACAATAAAAAAAAGACACTCCAACCCTATCGAAGGAGAGCTCAGAAGAGCTAGCTGTTCTCTAGAAGGCATGCACGGAACCACAGGAAAGAAGAGTGAGATTTCAGACAATCCCCAATGTATGTTATTCACCAGGATGCTTCAGGAACTCATGAAAAGACACAGCAAGGGCTGTTATTTTATTATGCCTTTTAAAGAAAACATCTTCCAAAACATCACCCCAGCTCATCAGATATAGAAGGGTGATACGCACAGGCTAGCAAATATTTTTGTTTACAATCATATCATTAATTATAATCCTTGCATGAAAATAATTTGGTAACATAAACATTCTTTATAATACAGGATATTGACAGACTTCAGGCTTATGTTCATTTCACATAACCCTCACTGTGCACTGGACGATCACTGTTCAGGCCTTTGGGTATATGAAGTTCATCGTTAACCAGGGGGTTATTGTACTGGATTATGTTGCTCATTTTGCCAAATGGTTCATTGTAGAAGGCAGCCAGCTGGAGTAATTCCAAGGTATGAGCATTATGATATTTATGAACTGTAACAAAAGACCGGCACTTCCAAAAAGCACAGCTGAAACTGCACACTTTTCATAGAAACCATCTTTGCCCCGCTGGTGCTGCTGAGAGAGAGTTTGCATGAGCTAGGCAGTTTATCCAAAGAAGTCATTTTATTTATAGACAGCGAGTGTACATTCCTTGACATCTGTTTTAAGTGTCCAGATTTTGTCCACAGCTGCACCAATGATCATTGCTGTGTGTTTTATATCACCGGGTAACTGTTTCCAGGAGTTCGGTGGAATGCACTAATGAGCCCTCTGATCTGCTTCACTGGGACAACTGTCAGTGAAGTCATGTATTGTGATGCATTGCGGTGCTCTTTACAACAAAGCATGCAATAGCAGCACACAGGGGAGTGGGGTGCCAAAACCAAGTGGGGAGGGCAACAAAGGAACTGACCACTCCTCCTGCAGCTTCTCTTTCTCCCCCTCCCAACCAAGGTCATCTCAGAGAAAACCTATCTCATAGAGCTGGAAGGGACCTAGAAAGGTCATTGAGTCCAGTCCCCTGTCTTCACTAACAGGACCAAGTACCATCCCTGACAGATTCTTTACCCCAGATCCCTAAATAGTCCCCTCAAGGATTGAGCTCACAACCCTGGGTTTAGCAGGCCAATGCTCAAACCACTGAGCTATCCCTCCCCATGAGGCCCTTACTTCTTTCTCCCCACATTATCCCAACGGGGAGGGATGAGCAATACCTCACTCTGTTCCCCACAGAGGGACCCTCTAGGTCTGTCCTGCTTTGCTCTTCTTGAGCTCAGAGTGGGGCTGGCTCTGGTAGGCAGAGCAGAAGGCAGGGCTCGGGGTATCTCAGCACAAGTGAACTAAAGCAGAGTTTGCTCCTTCCCCTCACTACTGCAGGTGCTAGTGACACCTAGTGTTGCCTGCAGGTCTATTGACAGGAGCTATCCCTGTGAACTAGTCAATGCCCTGCCCTACAGGCCTTTGCTCACTTCATGCGGCTTCCTTGCTCTAGGTGGCTGCCAAGAGGCTCAGCTGTGCCTGAAGATGTCTTTTAAATCTGTTACTATTTTGTGCATTGCTTATTGTGCATGCAACGGCAATGTCCACCTCCTAGGACAGGGGGGCCAACCTGTGGCTCCGGAGCTGCACGCGGCTCTTCAGAGGTTAATACGCGGCTCCTTGCATAGGTGCTGACTCCGGGGCTGGAGCTACAGGTGCTAACTTTCCAATGTGCTGTGGGGTGCTCACTGCTCAACCCCCTGCTGTGCCCCAGGTCCTGCCACCACTCCACCCCTTCCCCCAAGACCCCTACCCCTGCCATGCCCTCGCTCCTCCCCCCTCTCCACCAGAGCCTCCTGCGCACTGCGAAACAGCTGATTACAGCGGACGGGAGACGTGGGGAGGTGCTGATTGGTGGGGTTGCTGGTGGGCGGGAGGCGCTGGGGGCTGAGGGGGGTAGCGGATGGGGACCTGCTGACGTGTTACTGTGGCTTTTTGGCAATGTTCATTAGTAAATTCTGGCTCCTTCTCAGGCTCAGGTTGGCCACCCCTGTCCTAGGACAACATATTTCAATGAGCAGGATGATCGTGACTTTGGCAACTGCTGCTCTAGCTCCGAATTTGAGGTGAGACCCAGGCCAGGCCCAGGCCAGACAGGGATGGCAGAACCTCACCCATCCCGTAAGTGATCTCTGACAGTGCGGGAAGGATTCCGATTGCACATGCATCCTGTTAAAGGCATTTTTTAAACAGCTCCTCACTCCTCCACTGTAGCAGCTGGATGGTTCGATGAAGGGCAAATGTCTTCCCTTCCCCATGCCCTGCTGTTGTGCTTCTCCCTACTAAGATGTGTGCTAACGATCTATAGCTATTTAAATTCCCATTTTCCCCTGCTGCTCGTTGGCCTGGTCCTGTTTCGGTTCGAGTAAGTCTGCCTACATACTTCTGCCTGAAATCCACACCTAGCAAGGCGCAGGCTGCCTGCGGGTATGTCTCAGGGGTAGGCGCTACGCTCTAGCAGGACTGGGGATGGGTGTCAGAGTTCAGAGAGGGCTGGTCTGCACTCACAGTGCTGCAGCATACCGCTGAGCGCTCAGTGAAGCCGCTCACTACGCCAACGGGAGAGCCTCTCCCATCAGCACAGGTCCTCCACCTCCCTGAGAGGCAGGAGCAATGTCGAGGGGAGACGCCCTCCTGCCGACACAGCGCTGTCTACACTTGGAGCTAGGTCGGTATAACTGGGTTGCTCAAGGGTGTGGATTTACACTGGCAAAAGTTTCTAGTGTAGACCAAGCCTCAGACTTGAGAGGTCACCTGGGGAAGACTAATGCTAGCTTTGAACCAAATAGTCCCCTCTGTGTCCCACCCACCAAGGGGATGAGGGAGTGACTAGCAGGAGCTGACAATGCCAGGAGGATCAGAGGCCATGTGGAAGTGCTCCTCACCCCTTCCCCGTCCCCCGCAACACACACACAGCCTGCAGACATTCTCGTGAACATGGGCTCCATGCAGCTGGCTGTCCCACTCCCCCCATAACAAACTGTATAAACCCCAGTGGTTGGGAAAGGTGGAAAGGGGGCAGCAGAGGCAAGGGAGTGGGGCTGGGGTATGTGGCGAGAGGGGAAGACAGAGGGCTGGTAGGAAGGGGGAAGGAAAGAAAGCTAGTTGACCGTAACAAGACACACACCTAACATCAGCTCAAACCCATTTTAGCTGGGCTTTTTCCAGTCAATGGAAGCAGGGCACCTCCCTTCTTCCCTCCCAGCCTTTGCTTGGATCATTGCCTGTTTAGAGTGATAACTCCTTGGGACAGGCACTGGGCCAAAGTGAGGTAGCCACAATGGTTTGCACAGCTCTCCGAATGTCTGGTTATCGTTGTGCGTTACGGCTGGCAAGGGGCTGGCTTTTTTGTCATCCGGCCGCACTATCTCAAGCGCACTGTATTGTTAGAGAGATGAGCTCAGCGCCCAGTTCAGGTTTCAGTCAGCACTGGGAAATCACCCCGGTTACCAAAGCAAATGACCCGCTGGTTTATAATAGATATATTAGTTGTTTGTCTCAATGTGTGGAAAAATACACAGACCGTTTCACTACATTATAGCACCGACCCAGCCTAATAAATTGCACAACCTAAGACGGTGTTGAGAGTAATTGCTATGGAGATGGGACATGTTGATATTGCAGATCTAAGGCAACCAGGAGTTCAAGTCTGTGGCACAACACGACCTAGGTGACATGCAACAGCCGAAAAGCAGGTGCGAGACATGGCTTTAGTTCATATATGCTCCAAAATCCATACTGCTATGCTGCCCCATCCCAGATAAACAGAACTGGAAGGGAGAGAATCCTCTTCTAGTAAGTGTCATGATATTTTAATAATAATAAGCATTTTCACTTGTACAGCACTTTCTACCCAGGGATCTCAAAACTCTTTACAGACCCTAAGGCCCTACAAAGTAGGAAATAAATATCATACCCATTTTACAGGTGGAGAAATTATGGCACAGATCAGTTGCATGACTTCTCCAAAAATACATCAGCAGTAACACCCCTGGGGAGAGGGGGAGGGGGATCAATTGACTTACTCCAGTGTATTTAGCATGTTATAGTCTCCAACACGTGGCATTCAAAAAAGAGTCAAAAGAAATGTGTCCATTTTGCCCTGTCCCAGAAGTAGAACTGGATGAAATTTCTAATTCAAAATATTTTTTTGACAAAAATGGCTTTTCCATCAAAAGGAAATTTCTTTGGGAAATGTCCATTTTCAATAAAAAAAATTCAGGTTTTTCACCACAAAAAATAAATAAATCAGTTTTCGGCAAACTGAAAATCTTTGGCTGGTCAGATAAACATCTTCAGTAAAACCAAAAAATTTTACCCAACTTGCCTGACCTTTTAGGCTTTCAGGAACTACAAAAGCCTTCAGTTTTCAAACCAAAACCTGAAACGTTTTATAGAGAATTCCTGATAAAAAATTGTTTTTCCATCAAAATATTTGCAGGACAGAAAAACATTTCCTGACCAGCTCTATCCAGAAGTCTAAAATGAATCCCTCCAATGTGCATTTCTAAATGGAGAGGCCATTCTTATCTTTTAAATTGAAGAAAAGCTGTTGTTTCCTTTACCTCCGGCCCTGGGGCAGGTATTCAAAAAAACACTTATTCAGCAAAGCACTTAGGCATGTGCTTAAGTACCACAGATGTGTTTAAATACATGCTTAATTACTTGGCTGAATTGGGGCCAGACCTCAAAGTCAAGAGACCCGAATTCTAATTCCCAGGCCTGCCACCTATACTGGTGTTATATTGGTGTAACCCCAGTGACCACTATGGAGTTACTCATTATTTAAACTGATGTAAAGGTAAGGAGAAGCAGGCTCAAGAGGCTCCCACAATTCTAGGCAAAGCAATAGACAATAGTTGTTACAGGAACCTTGAAACGAGAAGCGAAGGTAAACCAATGCAGTGATGTTTTCCTGAATCAGAATCATTATCAATAAGAACCACGAACAGCCCCATTCATCTCAACACGGTGTTAACTCTAAAACCTAAAGATTACAATAGAAATGTCAACACTTTAGCAGGAACATACAGCTAATGGGAACAACTCCAAACTGCTTTTCATGCCTCCTCAAGTCCCAAAAACTCTCTCTGCTACTGAGCTGCCAAACCTATCACTTCACCCTTGGCAACGTCTACACAACACAGTTAATGAAGTTGCCGTGTAGTTTCACCTCAAAGGACCATGGGGGGACAACATAACACTGCCATGATCTCGTATATACAGTACCAAATAACCTATATTCAATTCATTACATTGCATTCCTTTTATCTGAACAAGATTACAGGGTAATCTTTGTGTCCGACAGCCAAAAAAGAAATGTTAAATCCTTCCGAACACAGAAGTTGGTACAATAAGAGATATTACCTCACCCATCTTGACTCTCTAAACACACAGAAGTTAATTGGCCCATATATATCCATAAATAATCTGATCTAGGACTCAAACACAGCAAACGCCTTATGCTATTGATTTATATCTCATAAGCTACCGTCAACAAGTCTGGATCCAGGCAGTGTTTGAATAGAAGACCACTAAGGGACATATAAATGGTATTGGTGAACCAGTCGTTATCATTCTTTCTTCTTGAAACAGAGAGAGCAAAATGAAAACTGAGATTTAAACAAGGAGATGCAGAAAAGAGGGTTCAAAAGAGAAGTCATAGCAGACTGCCAAAAGGCTGGAAAGATTATGAGTGGTAAGGCTCCCAGGTAAGGTCCAAAAGTGGGTCATGCTTAGTCTTTGCTCTAATGGTTATATAATCATAGAATTATAGGATTGAAAGGGACCTCAAAAGGTCATCTAGTCCAGTCCCCTGCACTCATGACAGGACTAAGTATTATCTAGACTATCCCTGACAGGTGTTTATCTAACCTGCTCTTAAAAATCTCCAATGATGGAGACTCCACAACCTCTCTAGGCAATTTATTCCAGTGCTTAACCACCCTAATGGTTAGGACATTTTTCCTAATGTCCAACCTAAACTGCCCTAGTTGCAATTTAAGCCCATTGCTTCTTGTCCTATCCTCAGAAGTTAACAGAAACATTTTTTTCATTCCTCCTTGTAAAAATCTTCTATGTACTTGAAAACTGTTATCATGTCGCCTCTCAGTCTTCTCTTCTCCAGACTAAACAAACCCAATTTTTTCAATCTTCTCTCATAGGGCCTCTTTTCTAGACCTTTAATCATTTTTGTTGCTCTCCTCTGGACTTTCCCCAATTTGTCCACATCCTTCCTGAAATGTGGCATCCAGAACTGGACACAATACTCCACTTGAGGCCTAATCAGCGCAGAGCAGAGGAATTACTTCTCGTGTCTTGCTTACAACACTCCTGCTAATACATCCCAGAATGATGATTGCTTTTTTTGGCAACAGTGTTACTCTGTTGACTCATATTTAGCTTGTGATCCACTCTGACCCCCAGATCCCTTTCCGCAGTACCGTACTCCTTCCTAGGAAGTCATTTCTGATTTTGTATGTGTGCAACTGATTGTTCCTTCCTTTACATTTGTCCTTATCAAATTTCATCTAATTTTTCATGTAAAAAACAGATAAAGAAGGCAGCTGATAGAGTACTAGTTGACAGGGACAGCCAGTCCCAAGTTAAACAAATAGTGGCTGTTTGCTGATAATCCTGCCAAGTTTGAATGGTTCCCACAACTTTGGGCTTTTCTTTAAAGGAAACTGCATTAATTCTTCCCTCCTACTCCAATCTCCCTTCATCCATGGATAAGCTACAGTGTTGGTGTCTTCTATGGCTACTCATAGTAGGAAGTGGGGGGTTGGCCTGAGACTGCTGGAAGCACCCAAAGATTGATCATTCCCAAATCAGAGTACTGGGGAAGATTCCAAAGCCAGATCCCAGCTTGGTAGCCAATCAACGAACACCATGGGGGCCTGGGGGGGAACAGGGTTGCGTTTCACTGGAGGGCAGCAAGGCCGACCGCCAGCACACTGTTTTTGAGGTAGGCACTGGGGCTCTGTTGAGTGGTTTCTAGTTTCTGCCCAGACAATTGTGCCGCAAAACACTTAACAGCAACTGGCTAGCATTCTCTGCTATTTAAACTCTTGTGTGAGGCAAACAAATCCATGCACCAACCAAGCCACTTGTCTTATTTAAGGAAAACAACAAAGCTCCCGTGAAAATGGAGTGTATCTAGATTTCTGTGCTGAATGCCCCCTTCCCTTCCTCCCTCCCCACCCCCAGCTAGACCACAGGAACATTTCAGCACAGACAGAACTTTTACATTACCTTTTTTCATTAAATCCCTTTGGTACTTCCTATCCCAGAATGCATCAGTCTAGGTATCATGGATACCAGTCACTATATCATTAGAAGCATGGTATTATGTGATGTCACAAAATGATGCGGTGAACCAGAAGGGTTTTACAAAATGAGAAAAATACTTAAAAAAAAAAATCAGCTAAAACATGCTCCTATGGGCCCTGCTCTGCCATGTCAGCAGGGAAGGTTGAGTGCAGAAGTCAGGACTGACTTCAGTCGCATTTTAGCTTTGCAGTTCACTCTGTCCACAATTCATTTGGTTGTAAAATATTTATTGTGCAAATGTGCCATTAAACACCTGCACATGTCTCTCAAGTGCCTCTCAGCTTAATCCCAAAGTCAATCTGTGGAACTCCTTGCCAGAGGATGTTGTGAAGGCTAAGATTATAACGGAGTTCAAAAAGGAACTAGATAAGTTCATGGAGGATACGTCCATTAATGGATATTGGCCAGGACGGGGAGGGATGGTATCCCTAACCTCTGTTTTACCAAAAGCTGGGAATGGGTGACAGGGGATGGATTACTTGATGATTCCCTGTTCTGTTCATTCCCTTTGGGGCATTGGACAATGTCGGAAGACAGGATACTGGGCTAGATGGACCTTTGGTCTGACCCAGTGTGGCCATTCTTATGTAAAGTTACTTAGGTTCCATGCCAGTTTGCTGTCTCCTCGCTTCTACTGTTGAAACCATTTATATTAGAAATAAACACTCATGGACGAGAGAGATCTATACACACTAAAAAGGGATGAAGTACACAGCATGATAAGTTTCTTGCTTGAATATTTTGGTGAGCCTCATTTTTGGTCTTTGTCACACGTTGTGTTCTGCACGGGGCATGGCAGGCTGAGACGCATGCATCAATATCTGATTGCCTTTTAGTCCCACACTAAATTTTAGCCCACGTTTTGATTTTCTGAACTGGATTTGAGTTTGCCCATCAGCAGATAAATGCCAGCACAAGTGTAAGTCATACACATTCAACCAGAGAGACTGCATTCTGAATACCTGCAAAGTGCATGTGCACACAGGAATACACTTTCTTCCCGCAATCTGACGCCAAGACCTCTGGCGCTTGGCAGTTCACAGCCCTGGCGCCTCTGGGCTTGGCAGTTCAGAGCCCGGCATCTCTGGCGCTTGGCAGTTCAGAGCCCGGCACCTCTGGGCTTGGCAGTTCAGAGACGGCACCTCTGGGCTTGGCACATCAGTTAGAAAGTAAAAAAACTGCTTGAGCTCT
Source organism: Trachemys scripta elegans (assembly GCF_013100865.1). Classification (NCBI taxonomy): domain Eukaryota; kingdom Metazoa; phylum Chordata; order Testudines; family Emydidae; genus Trachemys; species Trachemys scripta. The sequence goes on along the minus strand of NC_048306.1, from coordinate 4,859,675 downwards.
GGCACCTTTTTCATTACAAAATAAGCACTGGGTCAGATATAGCTTCTAAGGCCAATGAGCTAGACAAGTGGAGTCTGCAGAAGGGGTAAAACATTTACTAAGTGGAAACCAAGAACGAGCTGCAGATGGGGAGCTTTGCAGACAGCCTCTCTGCTCATTTAAACCCTTTTTCACCAGCTTAGCCATCCAACTAGTTAGGGCCAATATTTCTCAGAGCTTTATCTTCTGGATCTGCAAAAGGCCATTAAAGCGCCAAATCCGCCAGGGGCCATACACCCCCAAAGTGGTACTGAGCCCCCGCAACTCCTATTGAATAAATTGACTGCAATGGGATTTGCAGTGCCCAGGACTGGGCCCTTAATTCTTGGTGTTTGCATTGTTCTGGGGTCATTTAATGTCTTGCTTTTTTAATCAATGCCCACTGCCCTCAAAACAATTAGCAATCCTACAATAACGAAGCAGCATACACACAACTGGGAGTGCATGTGGAGGATGAAGGAGACTGGGTCAGGAAGTTGATTTTAACATGAGGCAGTTGGGGGGAGGGGCTCATTTTTCTCTTTAAGGAATATAGATTGATTTATTTAGATTATGGGAAAGTGCAAAGTAGCAAAATCGTTCAGTGAGTTGAAATAGCAGTAAGAGCCCATGAGAGGAAAAAATAATTGGAAAGCATAATTGTGTCATTCACTTCCCAACTGGGGCCTGATCCCTCAAACGGTTAAATTCTACAGGCGCTCTCCACATGCAGGGGTTGCAGAACAGGGCCCGGGATGTGAAAGTGAATTTCTATTAGAAGGGAAATTCCTGCAACTTTAATGAGCTCATGGCATAAATTTCCAAAGTAAAGAAAAGTAAACATTTGGCTGTTCTCAGAAAAAGTATCTGACTCGCCAAATATTAGTGTATAAACATTGGCAGCTTCCAGGTTTGCTTTTCACACTGAACCTTATGGGTGAGTGCCAAGAAGTTGGTGACCTTTGCCAAGTGATCAGAGGGTCTTTTCCCCCAGAGTTCAGATCTCTGGGGAATAGCTTATTCTCACTAACCTGCAATCTGCAAGATTTAAGCACATACTTAATGAGACAACACGTGGGGTGTAAAGTTAAGCACATGCGTAAGTCTTTGCAGGCCCAGGGCCTTAGGGAATCTGCAGTCCAAACCTGCTGGGCACCTCTATGTTCCTTCAAAGGCAATAGCAGTTGGGGGCATTCCAAGCTTTGCAGAACCTAGCTATCTTATGTACTTATCTGGCCCTTAACCCCACAGCATCTGAACACCTCACAATCTTTAATTTATCCTCACCTCTCCCCTGTGAGGTAGGGAAGTGCTATTATCCCCATCGGGGGCGGGGGCTGAGGGCCCAGAGAAGCTACATTCCTTGCCCAAGGTCTCACAGAAAGTCTTTGGTGGAACAGGTACTTGTACTCACGTCTCCCAAGACTGAGAGCAGCATCCTAACCACTAGGCAATCTTTCCTCCCACAAAAATCACACCCCCAATTGCCTGGTGACTTTTGAGAGATCTAACTCCAGGTGAAATCATATGGTGCTTTTATTGGTCCAGAAATGACATGATTTCGGTATATATGGGGTAGAAGAGTGACAACCCTTACTTGTGCAAAGCATCTAATGGCTTCAGATGCAATGGTGTGGAAGCAGGGACAGTTGGATCAAGGCTAGAATATGGCACCGCCCTCCAGAAATATGCGGTGAAAATAGAAACATGCATTTTATCTGAACATTTAATCCTTCAGAATCCTGGCATCTCAAGAGCCATCGGGTTAAAATTCCTTTCCAAATCAAAGTAATCTAAATGAAACATGAGGTGTTTCTTCCTCCCATAGTCACTCTGCCAAAATCAGAATGGGAGCGACTGAACTTAGACATTTCTGTTGTGGTTTCTCCAGCCCCTTCTTTTATAACTAGATGAAACACATCAATAACGTGAACTCAACAGTTTTGTTTGTAAAGCATAAAATGTCTCCCTTTTGCAACATCACAAGCCCCAATTTGGTAAGGTTTACAATAACAAAAGTACTTCCATTACCTTTGCAAACAAAAATGCTGCCATGTATCCAAAAGTTACATAAATACAGCGGAGAGCTACACAAAACATCACTGCTTTTAAGTTCTATACATAACTACAGTAGCTCCAGAGAAGTCTATGGGCTAGGAGCATGGCAGGATAAGGGGTATGCTTTCAAAGCTGCCAACGCACTAACTCAGGGTCACCTTAAACAAGGACAGGGGACGATGCTGCAATGTTTGCATCTCAACAGGATGCCACATGATAACTTTTCAATATCCTGGCGTGATACAAATGCTTTTCCCTAGAACTCCTGTGGCACGTAGGGTCCAGAGCTGTGGGTCCACCCTGATTCCAGCTATAAACTGTCTATTCAGTTCAGTTAGGCTCAACTTGCTGGAAGAGGCAACATGGTCTCCTTTAATGCCAGCTCTGAAATGGACTCACTGTGTGGTCTATGCCTCAGTTTCCCCACGTATGAAATGTGCATGGTAATAGGCACCTGTCTTGTGAGTTCAGTGTGTGTCCATCACGATGAGAGTGGAAAGTAGAGCAGTTTGCAGGACTGTTTTTTTAATCCCACTCCGCAATACCCACTCCCACCTGCTCCTGCATTGTTTATCCCACTTCCACCTGTAAAAACCTTAGATCCCACAAATCCCACAAGAGACACAGATTCCCCCATGTTATTTTTTAAAAAGTTTTTATAAATATATACAGAATTCAGACACAATTTTTACCACTAAAAGAATAAAACAAATCTTGCTTAAACCATGTAAAAAATACTTTAACTCCTGCTATAACAGACATTTAATCTCTTTATATTCCTCGCTTAAATGTAAGTATTAAAAACTTTATTTAAAAGAAAAAAGAAAAACTTGATTTATGTTGCTGCAATTCTATTTATGACAAACTGACCAGAGATTTAGTGTTTTCTTGCAAATTACCACCGTCTGTTGGTTTTTCCCCCCCCACTCAATCCCACCCGGAATAAAGTACATTTTACCCTCTTCTGCTATTATAGCAGTGGGTTCTGTGGGACCCGCGGGATCCCAGTCTCGCTGCAGGGCTTTAGTGGAAAGTGCTGAGAGAATAATGTACCACCCAGGATATTAAAACTTCAGCAAAGGACTGTAACTCAAGTGATTAAGGCTGGAGTTTTCAAAGGAATTTAAAGGGGAATTAAGTGCCTAAATCCCATGGAAACACCTTTGAAAATCCCAGCCTAAAAGTGCATCAGTAGCCTAAATTATTGCTGGGAGGGTACAATCTAGGCTCCAAGACCATATCCAGCCTGCAGCATTAGAGATCTATATTGCAGTATAGTCTAGAATCCACAGTCCCAGATCAGCACCCCAAGTCAGTAGGCGCACTACAAACACAGCACATTAGCAGTCCCTGTAATGATTGTTTTCAAGGGAAGGGTGTCCACAGCCTTCAGAACCCTAAAGTCCTTTCTAAAGGACACAAGTTTCTCAGCAATTCACATGTCACACAGAAACAGTGATGGGAGCTGTACACCCTAAGGGTACATCTACACTACAGCGGGGAGTCGATTTAAGATACGCAAATTCAGCTACGTGAATAGCGTAGCTGAATTCGACGTATTACAGCCGACTTACCCCGTTGTGAGGACGGCGGCAAAATCGACTTCTGCCGCTTTTTGTCGGCGGCGCTTACTACCACCTCCGCTGGTGGAGTTAGAGCGCCGATTCGGGGATCGATTGTCGCGTCCCGACGGGACGCGATAAATCGATCCCCGAGAGGTCGATTTCTACCCGCCGATTCAGGCGGGTAGTATAGACCAGGCCTAAGATGGAATAAGCCCCTTTTAACAGGAGTTTCTTGGCAAGAGAGGGAGTTTTTCAAAAGTGTACATTTGTTATAGCTTTCTACAGTCCCTAGTGCGGTAGGGGTTGGTGGATCAGCACTACCTCAAAACAGATACATGACAATTTATAAAGTACTGCCCTAAAATTCCTATCAGCATCAGTCCCAGGCAGGTCTATTCCCATAGTATCCAGCTGTTCAGTGCTACACTTAACGACACATCTCCTGAGCTTGTTCATGCCACACAGCTGGATAATGTAGGTGGGTATGGTTTAATTAAGATACAGTTTCCAAAATAAATGACAGATTTTAGTTTGTTTATTTTCAAGAGCTTGAAAACCTTACACATTATCTCTTTTCTGGACAAGTGCCAATATTTACACTCTGTGGGAGACTTGCACCAGCATATATGGATGGTTGCCATAATTCACTGCAAAAATAGCACTTCTGTAGAAACACGTAAAGAGCCCAATCCAACAGTCCTTGCTCAGCCGAATCTCCCAGTGAAGACAATGGTAGTGTGGATAAGAAATGGACTGCACCGTCAAGCCCAGAATTGGCACGTAAGCCTAAACAGATTCATGCTAAGAACTGAGCAAGGCATTCTTTGGTTCCACTGGCTTTTTTATTTTTGCATGTATGATGTTAGCTGTAGAAACCCCTTACTGCATTTTTTAGCAGTTATTGCACAAGACTGAATTTTTATTTACTGAAGTTTTTGAGCAGAAATTTGGAATTGGGCTGTATTCAGGAATGCAGACTTGGAAAAAAAAAGGCTGTTGTCTCACTTCTTTAAAAAAACAACTTAGAAGTTATAAATTCTGAAGCCATATTTGGTTACATGTATCATCTATTTACTCAGAGGTGGTTTGCACATATCACGGCTTAACAATGTAATCAATTTCCTCTTCTGTAAAAATCCATCTCTTAGTAAGAACTTTTCAGAATGAAGGTAAAAAAATAGATCGGTGAACAAACAGTTTTAGTCTGACTTGTTAATGTTCTTGTTACAGGCTAGAGTCTGATGAATTCAAATTAAGTTGGTTATATATTAACACAACCGCAAGAGCAATTTCTAGACGGCAAACATACTCATTCTTGCACTCCTGAGCAAAACATGATGCTGCAGCCATAAAATGTGAACAAGACAGAAATCATATTCATTAACACACCTTTTGCCTGCTTACTAAAGACTGGAAATAGAAGCCCCAATCCTGCAAATACATCTATGAATAATTTTACTCATGTGAGTAATCCCTTTGAAGTCATGATGACAAACCTTGTCTCTCTAATATCCGGGGACCAATACGGCTAGGACTACACTGCCTAGGTGTAAAGTTATTCTCAGGTGTGTTTGCAGGATCAAAACCATGAACATGTCTCCAATTAGCCGGACTGTGTATCTACCTCTATAATGTGGGGAGCAGAAAGGGGGGTACAACAGACATTGACTGACTTTTTAAAATTATTACCTGCATTAGCATCACAATTATATAGTCACATATATAACCAGGTCTAGTTTTCACAACTTACTTCTAGGTTTCACTCGGCTGCATTACCCTGTATCTAAAAAAACCCAATTATCATACCATCCCTGAAAAGACAATGGGTTTGGGGTTCCACACACACATATGATTAGATGTTTCAGGCAAGTCAACCACCCTTTTGCCCCTTTCCTACAGAAACGAAGGAAGCCAGCCCTGTGTGCCAGGCATTGCTGCAAAGCAGCAGGTTGAAATACTTGCTAAACACACAATTTACTGTCAAATCAAGAAAAAGCTTGATTCCCAACAAACCTGATCTTGGCTTGCAACGCTACCGCCTCGCAAGAGGCTGACCTGAGTTACGAGACAAGAAGGATGCAGCAGGAGGAGACGGGGAGAAGAGCAGCAAATGTTTGAACACTCAGTTGCCTAAACCCACCAGCACAGAGACTCTTGGAGTCACTTTCCCAGGTGCATGCAGTGGAAAATACAGTGTGTGTGTGTATCTCTCTCTCTCTCTCCCTACTGTATTTTCCACTGCATGCATCCCATGAAGTGGGCTGTAGATTATGCTCAAATAAGTTCTCCTGTTCTTTTTGCGGATACAGACTAACAGGGCTGAGGCTCTGAACCCTTTCCCAGGTGATTATTACTGTGAAGGACCTGCTTGCCCGCAAGAGTCTTTCAAGAGAAGCCCACAAAGCTCCTAGGCTTGAAACCAGCCAGCCTAGGCAGAAAACCCCCCAGCTCCCTCAGCCCCTCTGCTTTAGTCCCTTCCCCAGCGCGCCCGGCCCCCCTGCACTGCGGGGATGGGAGAGACCCGTGCACCTTCTTGCTGGCTGGCGGCAGAGCCCGGGAGCGGCGCGCGGCGGCGGCTGCCTGCAGGAGGGCGGCGGTGGGACTGAGCGCTGGGGCGCGCGGAGCCAGGGGAGGGCGGGAGGCGCGCGCGGGCCGGGTGCCGCCCCCAGGCGCGCGCGGGGAGCCCCGGGGTTTGCAAAGGGCGCGGGGCGGGGCGGGCTGGTTGCACCCCCAGGCGCAGGGCGAAGGAGGTGATTGCTCTGAGCAGGCACCCCCTGGCCGCGTGGGGTGAGGGGGTGGGGAGCGCAGGCTGCAAGCAGGAGTCAGTGATCCTTAGATGGGGGGGCAAGGAGGCCACCCCCTAGAAAGGGCACAGGGTGCTGGGTGGGAGGAGCAGGGGGCTCCTTACAGGCTTAAACTGTGAGCAGCCTCCAGGAGCAGTGACACAGGAAAGCAAGCTAGGTCTGCCTCTGTACAGCACCTGACACAGTGGGGACCAGCTCCCTGCCTAGGGGGCCTAGATGCTACCACAAGACAAATAAAGTGGCAGTCAAGCCTGGCTGCAAGTCACACGGGTTCCCTGCTGACCCATCATCGTGCCAGATCGGGGAAGTTAGCCAGTCTTGAAGCCCATCCCACCGCTGGGCGCTGCTGGGTACCTGCTTGCCACAGAATATGCCCGGGACTTGCTGGTGGTTTAGATTGTGCGTGTCTGCCCGGGCTGCTGTAACAGGCATTAAATATCATTAAACAGAGTCCGTGTATTTAACAGACACAGTCTCGGCATGTGTGCTCAGGCTGCGTGATTCTAGGTTGGTTATTCAGCAAGGTAGCACAGGCACATTGGCAATAACGCTGGGGACCATTTAGCTAATTCACTTACAGTAGGAGTCAAACCCATCGGTCCTACTAGAACTGGAATACATTAATTTTCTACTATTCCCAAGTACTTATTTTCCTAGCACTGTTTTGCAAGGAGATGCAGTGCAAACAAATAGCATATTCCCTCTCCGAGGGGAATTCATCTGTCTCAGCCATCAGCCTCCACTGCCCATCCAAACATACACTAAAGCTTTTATTGATGGTGTAGCTGCATTATGTTTCATCCTTGGATTGGTATTCAGAGTTTCCAGTACAGAGAAATATGTGTTGTTTAAATAAGAAGCCTGTAGGGAATGAACAAATCCAGACAAAAGAGAGTACAGCATAAACAAAACTCTGAGAAGAAGGGATATTATTTCAAATGGTATACTTAGCTCATTAAAAGGAACAGTATCCGGTTTAAAAAGCTTGTGTCTGTTTAAACAAATCTCCTTACCCATATTACTGACACCACCTTTGATCGTTAAATCTGAAAACATCCACATCTGCTTTTTGCTATTTATTCTGCTTGTTTTCTGCTTGCCTTTCACCCAAGTTGGGCTATAAAAATACATTTGTCACGTTCACTTTTGTGAACGCTTCCCTTTGTGGATCTCATTTTGCTGGGTGGCAGAATGCATGGAACTTAGTGTTTCATCCTTTTGAAAAAGCTTTTTCAGTGCCACAGGGAGTCATGGGCCTTCTGACAATCAAGAGGATGGCAGGGGGGCCTGTTGGCTAGGGCTGGGACCCAGGGGACCATTCAAGGATCAGGACCCAGGTTTCCCTGGAGGGATGTTTGTTCATCTAGTAAAAGGAAACTGAAACATTGCCATACTGTCAAAACACATTCCTCAGAGTCGCATTTGCATTTTCCAAGCCCTTCTTCATTTTACTATAATTCTCCATAAAAGCAGGGGACTTTCGCAGGGTCTACTAACCCACACAGTCCCGATTTAACGATGCCTAGCATGTTACAGAACATGCATTAATTGTGATGATTGATGGTTCAAGGCCAAATTATCATTGCTGACAAAAGCTTTTGTCACACATACATAAAATACGAGTATTTGAAATACCAACATTTTTCATACCATAGATTAGTTGAAATTTAATATTCTGTAGGGTCAAAAATGTGTATTTTAACTTGTAACATGGTGAAATAACTCAGCAGGAACAAAAGGAATATGTAGTCAGCAAGGGGCTTTTCTCAACGATTACTGGCTGATGAGAAGTCAAAACAAAACAAAAAGATTAACAGAAAACTCCCATAGCCTGGGGCACGATGCCATCTTATGACCCCAGCTGTCTTTGCACAGGCAAAAGGGAACATTTCCTGACAATACAAGAACAAGGGGACAATTAAATTAAACTAGCAGCTGACACACTCAAAACTACTACAAGGAATTGCTTTTTCACACAATGGACAATTACCCTGTGGAACTCACTGCCACAAGATATCACTGCGGCCAAGACCCTTGCGGAATTTTAAAAAAGGATTAAACATCTAAATGGACAACAGGAACATTCAGGGTTATAAGATAAAAAAACACCTACTCACACTGGAAGGGATATAAATGTTCAAGTTTTGGGGCATAAGCCAAACTAGCTATTGGACGGGAGTTGGGTGGCTCACTTGGTGATCACCTATTCTGTTCATTCCCTCTGAAGCACCTGGTATTGGCCACTGTGGGAAGACAGGATACTGGGCTAGATGGACCATTGGTCTGACCAGTATGGACATTCTTAGGTTCTTTCTCCATGGGCGGTTTATCCCATTACTGCCTCCACTGCTGGCAGCATTTCTTGCTCTGAACAGGTGGCACTGGCCATCATCAGTGGACAATATTGACCTCTGGTCTGATCCAATACAACAATCGCCGTGTCTCCCATGCGGCCAGTTTATAATCCTTCCCCATGGACATCTGCACAAACTGAGCTGAGGTTAACGCCTTGTTTCCCAGAGACCGGCTAGTGACCCTGCCTGAGTCACAAAGCTATGAAACATTTCGGAGTGGATACTGCATTCCTAGTGCACCCAGAATTCCTTCCGAAGTCACTGAATGTCTTGGGTGCAGAAGGAATGCAGGACCAGACCCTTAATTGAAATGGAAGGCAATGCTTTGTTATCCTTTGGTTAATGGATTTGGAAAGATATGCGATCCCCTGGCAGCAGGTGTGTCCCAGCTGCCGAGGTCAATGAGCAGACTAAGAATCAGTCTGGAACTCTTACAGGGTTACATACAGGGAAGTCCCCTACTGACTTAGCTTTTTCCATACTTACACCAAAAGATTATCTACACCAGATGCTGTACAGGAAAATTACTCGGTGGCCCGCAGTGTCTGCAGGACAATCCCATTTAGCAACAATTTTCAAGGTTTCAAAATTTGTTTTTCATTCCAATGTGGAATGAAAATAAAAACCTTTCCAACATTTTCACCGAAATGAAATTGTGTCAAAATATCTGTTTTCAGACTGACTGCTGAGTTTTTCAATTCAGGGAGGTTTTCCAGGTTTGGGTCACGTCAGACAAGAGCCCAGCCTCATTGCTAGGGTACTAGCCTGATCCAACTTCATGATTGAATCAGAGCAGAGTTTTTCCCATCCCAAATCACTCTAGATCAGGCAGGAACTTGAACCTGGGTCTTCCACATCCCAGGGTAGTGCCCTAATCACTGCACTATGGAGTCACTCTCTGGTAGATTTGGTCTGAACCTTGTCAAAACCAATACATTTAATCAAAACTTCATTGAAGATATTCGAACCTGCTCTACCGATAACGTAGAATCCCGACTGTGGGCTTGTCTAGACCCAGTGTTAACACGTGCGAAGCTGGGAGGAAGCACCCAATGAGTATTGCTGAGAAACTGCACTTCCACAACCAGACCCCTCACTTACGGAATCCAACAAGACTCAATTCTCTTTCCCACCCTTTTCAACATCTATGTACAACCACTAGCTGAACGGTTCAGACACCATGGACTCCAGGGCCAGCAATATGCCAATGACACAGAACTCTACCTATCCTTCACCACGTATGACTATATCAGTACCACCAAGATGTCCCAATGCTTGGATGAGATCAGCTTGTGGATGAAGAACAGCTGGCTCAAACTGAATCCGAGCAAGACAGAGGTGATGCTGGTGGACAAAGGAAAGCATTTTGAAGAGTCTCGCAGCCATGTTGCAGTCTCCTTTGGTTAAGGATGCACACACAGTTGAGCATAGTTTTGGGGTGCTCTTGGATTCCTTACTGACACTAAGCTCTCACATAGCAGCATTCAGTAGTAATGCTTTCTACCATCTCCCATTGGCTAGGAGACGCCGTTCCTTGCTGGCAGACAATGACCTGGCCTCGTTTATTCACTCCTTTGTCACCTCTCAGCTGGACTACAGCAATGCGATATAGCTGGGCATGAAGCCTGCAGGACTTAGGAAACTGAGTTCCCTGCAGCACATCTCCTCAGCAACACAGGCTACCATGAGCACACCAGTCCTCCTCTCTTTATGCTGGCTTCCCATAGAATATCCAATCGAGTTCACGGTCTCGGTCCTTAGCTTCAGGTCGCCCAATGACCTGGGCCAAAGCTATCTGAACGATCAGCCAGATCTCTGGTATGAAAACTCTGGTGAACAATGCCCCTCCTCTGGCACCATGGAACTCTCCACTGTAAGGGTAAAGCTTGTCTGTGTGGGAAACAGAACTTTCTCGAGGGCTGGTCCAATGAACTCCCCAAGGAATGAAGGACCATCACAAACTTCACTACCTTCCACGCCATTGCTTTGACTTTGGCTTCTCTAACATAAATACATAGCCACATGTACATGAAAAAAAAAACCATCCACAAAAACAAGAAAGTCCACTCCACACACTTCTCATCCTGGGGAAAGGATGAGAGAACAAATAATAAGTGACAGATATTAATCACTTTGCTCAATGCATGACTGGAATGCACTCAGACACTATCGTCATGAATGTGGTATAAAAACCAATATGAAACAGAATCTCATGTCTCAGTTCATTATACCCTTCCCTGCTCCCTTGCCTCCATCATCTCTGGATGGCAATCTTAAATTGTAAATGCCAAGCTGTAGACGATTCCATTCGTATCACAATGTGTCTGCTCAGCAGATATCTTCAGTATGCTCGCAACATATTCAGAGTTACCTCTGTGAGTGTGGGGGGCATAGCTGGCCTGTTGATGGGCTCTTTGCTTTATTCGGAGTATTATACATCAGATTTGTAGTTTTAGGGGAGTAAAATCCTGTCTTTAAATCGAGCAGAACTATTTCCAGATGTTTAACTTAAAATCATATTTGCTGGAGTAATGGGATAACAGATAGCTATTTTGGGGATCTACATAACATACTAGATGTTAATATCACAGCTTGCTGGTGATTACCTCTGATTGAAATGTTACTTTTGATTTATTCATTGTTCCTCACAGGTTTATGTTTAAGGCCCCAATCCTGAAATCAGATGCACATGGGTGGACCCTGATAGCTACATACTCCCATTGATTTCATTGGACAGCGTCACTGACGTGAGGGCCCACCCACACTGAAACAATTGCAAGGTCTACGAATCCAGTCCCGGAACCACCTACGCCCAGGCGTAGTACAACTGCAAGTAGCCCCACTCACTTGCTTGAGTTGGACAATTTGTGATTGTAAATGGAGGTTTGCAGGATCTGACCCTAAATCTGTAAGCTGAAATAGCTAATAGATCTGACAAGAAGAAATATTTAAATACTCATACTATAAATTAATCTATTCCTGTGATCTTAATTTGCTTTTTGACAAGACACGAATTGATTTAGCGAGAGACAGCAAACAGCTAAAATAAAGAAAAGGCAGGTAGGTGAATCATCTTTTAATTTTAAATAGGAAATATTTTCCTATTACAGTTTCACATACACTATGATGCCAGAGAAACCTCTGTAAGTGAATTATACTCGAGAGGAATAAATAGTAAAAACTGCACAGTAGATTTCAGATGTATTAAGACAGCTCTGAGTCACTCTGGTGCTATGGTGCCGAAAAATAATCATTCGTTGTGTTTACTGATTTTTGGCCAACATAATAAAAATGGAGACAAATGAATCCTTGACTTGTTAACCAAACAAGAATGAGCTCTGAGCACAGCGACTTGACACTGATTCAGTTGTTTGAGTCACTGAGGTGCTAACTGCAGGAGAACACTTTATTTGGAAATCCTGGAGCTTGGAAAGATGGCAAAGGAAGTTGCTTTTCTACAAAGTGTTACACGGAACCCCAAGTAGCAGCACATGCCACCTGGTCTCCTGAGATCTCAGAGAAACAGTCTGAACTTCCCTTTGTCTCTGCACTTCTTCAGGAATTTCACCCTTATTTCTCAGACCTCCTATAACTAGGGTGACCAGACGTCCTGATATTATCGGGACCATCCCAATATTAGGGACTTTGTCCCTCCCATACCCCCCCAAAAAGGTGATTTGATTTTTCACACTTGCTGTCTGGTCACCCTACCTATAATACCAAACCCGCCCAGGACAAAACCACAGTACCACCTTCCTTTTGGCCTGGTCGGTATCAAACACTGACCAGGCTCAAGGGACAATCAGAATAAAACCAGTGAACCCCTGAACTATCCTGCCATTTTCTTTATTGCAGGAAGAGGAGGATAGCCAACATGACAACATTTGTGGACTAAGTCACACTGCCATGGAAATACATATACAAAACTCCTAGGAGACAAACTGATTACCTTTCAGGTCATTAGCCAAATTTACCAAGCAGGCAATTTGCTGGAAAAGCTGAAAGGAAACATTTCAGAGTCATTTCTCACAGGGACCAAGGGTGGGGTTGTTTGGTTTTATGACATTGTGGTTAAAGCATCAGTGATGTAACACTTTTTCCATGGAACTTAAACACATAAGCACACTGTTTCCCAGGTTGTTCTAAGCTAGTGTATCACAGCTTGTAAATCATGTATTACTGGGATGTTAAGTATCAGAGGGGTAGCCGTGTTAGTCTGAATCTGTAAAAAGCAACAGAGAGTCCTGTGGCACCTTTAAGAGTTTCTTACCCACAAAAGCTTATGCTCCCAATACTGCTGTTAGTCTTAAAGGTGCCACAGGACCCTCTGTTGCTTTTTACTGGGATGTTGTGATCCTCAAATGAGAGGGGTTAAACTGCCTAAGTGCAAAGAACTACTATCATGAAGATTATATGGTGTCATTACCAAGACAATGTTCAGTCTTGACTGTTCAGCCTATTTAAGAGATATAGATTCACCCTGGGAAATACCCAGATGACCTCGCTATGATTTAATGACATACAGCGCCCTGTAAAACAAAGGCAATTCGGTGACATCTTTCCTGGGGATAATGCAAAGCAGAGACTGGACAGCCATATCCTGCTCTCATTTAAGTCAATGGCTAAATATGCATGGATTTCAATGGGAGCTGCTTTGGGCCCTGAATTTTAGCATAGGTAAGAGAAGCAAGATTCCATCCTCCACCCCACCCCCCTTCACCTCCCACAGTCAGCTAAGGAATCATGTCACATTTAAGTTTATAATAGAAGTTACCATGATACTGGCAGAACCTTGCTAGTTTGCAATAATGTCTGTGTGATGCACCACAAATTACAACGTTTGTGAATTAGACAGAGCTAAAATCGTCTCTTTCCCACATTCCAGTGCTAAAAATCAAGAGATTGGCTTCTTGAAAATCCTAAGAATTAAATAAACATTGGGTTTCATTTTATTTGCCTTCTGGTATCTGAACCCTTTGGATTGACATGCTCAAGCTTTTCTCTGCAACCACCAGGTACTATTTTTTTTTAAATGAAAGCTGAGAGTCTCAAGTCATCACATGACTCCAGGAGCTGGGATTTAAAAAAACAACAACACCCTGTATGTTCTCTTCAGTATGGTGTAACTGGCTGCAAATGAAAGTAGGATTTCACCCTAAGGGAGCAAACAATTATAAAAGTAAGTTTATCACATCACCAAAGCCCACCCCCATCATTTTCATAATTGTGGGTCTATTACCCCATAATTTGACATTCCTGCATGTACCCCAGAACTTGACAGTACTGCAGTCAGTCATTTTCTATGTTCAGCCACTGCCAGCTGAAAACCAAACATCACATAGCTAGGAATAATCTTCGGCCTTTGTGAGACAAAGTCAGACGGCTGCATACTTGCAGTTTGTTAATCAGAATGGGAGGATGGGACAGAAAGTTAGGGAAGAGAGTGAGTGACTAGCAACCTTGGTTTTAGGTATCCCTGATACATTATTGTTATAGCTGGAAATACTAGAAATGTTTTGAGATAATGAGTAGTTTGTTGAAATTAGGAGAATTGGTGACCCAGTAGAGGTTATTATGCTGACCCACTAGGAGTCATTATAGGTTATGTGCTTTGTTAGAGTTAGCTATAAATGAGTAGGTGAAAATAAATACCTTGGATCAGTCAGAGGAAGCTTTTCTTTGGGCAAGGAATTGACATCTAAACTGCCCATCAGCTGGATGGAAAGAGCACCCGGCTGAAAGCCCGGCTGGTGGTCACTGGAAACCATCTCAGACTGTGGGTAACTATATCTGGGATGTCCTAAACCTATTGCGTGTGTGTGTGTGTGCGTAATATCTAATAAATAGTAGTTTTAGATAAGAGCACACTTGCTTGTATCAATCACTGATTAGACAGAAGTGCTATATTCCCATTGATTTATTCCTGACACCAACTGAAGAGAAACAGTTAAGTTGGCACTGCTTTGCGTTCTGAAAAACCCTGGGTAACAGGTCAGGACAGACCTCACCTGTGAAAGTTCTCTAATTTAGTCTAGAAGAGAAGTGCCGGCCCTAACCCTGCAATGAGCTCCATGCATATGAACTCCTGCACCCTCACAGAGCCCCAGGCATCTGTCCGCATAGAGATCATTGCAGGAATGGGACATTAATAATTAATATCAAACTTCACTGCAGCGCTCTGCTTTGGAAACTCTGGCGAGAAGTGGGGAGCCAAGAAAGGATTCTGCCCAAGCTCGCAAGTGTGTAATTAGCACAGGATGAACTGATGAAGTTCCCCTGTATTTACTGGGCAAAATAAAAAGATACATGGAAAGTAAAGGTATGGTCTGCCCATAAAATAAATCAACTTCCTACCACATGATGTCAAAACACAAATGTAGTGTAGCATTATCTACACAATGCACTAAAGAGAAATCCCAGACTCCAGGGGCAAATGTTTTCCGAGCACTTGGGAAGTCACCAGCTAAAAGGATTAAGGGGGTTAGTTAATACATTGAGCTATTAATCTGATCACATCATTATGGACATTTGTATAGCAAGAAAGGATATAGTTCACACCTAAAAAACAATAGGCAGGGATTGCTCAGATTTTAGATTAATGGAAGCAGCAGTATCCTGTATGTGGCACCCTTTAGCATATGCCATAAATATTTCTCTAAGTACAAGCTGCTCTCCCTGGGCATGGAAAATTACTAAAATGACCTCCACTTATAAAGATGATGATGCATCAGACCCCCAACAAAGAGTTACTCAGCTGGTATCTTTCTTGCCTCAGCTATCCTACATTTTGAAAGGGCAACACAAACCCAGGTTTCCACCCATGCTCTCCAAGTTAATATAAATCTGCAGGGAATTTTGGCAGTCTCCCCAGCTATTCATCTCCCAACCTCCAGGAGGTTATTCAGACTCTAGATTTTCTGCAAAGGTTTGGCTTTTTGGTTTCTCTTATATGGTCATTAGAGTCCTAGCATTTCTGACCAGGTTACTGCTTAGAACAGCGGTTCTCAACCTGTGGGTCAGGACCCCAGAGTGGGTCAGGACCCCGTTTTAATGGGGTCGCCAGGGCTGGCTTATACTTGGTGGGGACAGGGCCTAAAGCCAAAGCCCAAGCCCCACTGTCTGGGGCCGAAGTCCGAGGGCTTCAGCCTTGGGCAGTGGGGCTGAGATTACAGGACCCCTGCCTGCGGCTGAAGCCCTCGGGCTTCGGTTTTGCCCTCAGCCCCGGGGCAGTGGGGCTTTGGCCCCCCCCACCCGCGGTGGCAGGGATCGGGCGGGCTCAGGCTTCAGTCCCCTCTCCTGGGGTCGTATAGTAATTTTTTTTGTCAGAAGGGGGTCGCAGAGCAATGAAGTTTGAGAACCCCTAGCTTAGAAGGAGAGATTAAGATAGCAGATACCCACAGGAGCTTGCTGGACCAAGACAATTTATACGATCCTGGGATGCCTGGCAGAACCCCACAAACTAAACCCGGGGGGGGGGGGGGCAGCAGCCAGTGTAATTAATGTCTTTAATTTAGGACCTGATCGAGCAAACTCTTAAGCACGTGAGCAGTTTTTACACACACAGGACTACCCCTGTGAATAAAGTTGCGCATCTAGGACGTGATCCATTATCTGTTGAAGTCAGCTGGAGTCTTTCTATTAACTTCAATAAGTGCTGGATCAGGCCCATGCTTAAATGTTTGCAGGATTGGGCCCTTGGTTTCAGCAAACATCTCAGTCATCTGAATAATTAAAACATTCCATAAAATATTTGAATATGCAAAGTAGACAAAGCATAAGGTCCCATGATTACCCAATCACTTCTTGATCGTTATCTGCAAAGCTATATTATTGGATGGACACCTGTCTGAAAGAGTTAAAGTAAAAGAAGAGTACTAATGATGACAAGGTAATGAAATGTTTTGAAACCAGTTTTATTAGTCTATGGTTTTACTGTTAACACAGATAAGGGATTTAAAAATCTATTCATACATTGCTTTTTAGCCTTACGGTATGATTTTACCCTAACAGCATGCCTATAAATTACTATCTATATTTCCACTCGAACTTCATTTATCTGGTTTTGAAAAGAGGACTTCCAGGCATCAAATTAAATTTAAACAGACTATTTTATTAACTTTTGCTTTAGATTTTGTTTTTGGACAACATTGCTGCAAGGTACCACCCGGGGCTAACTTATGTATAATAAATATTGGAACAAAGAAGGTTCCAAAGGATGACAAATGTATTTTTGTTTAGTCTTCAGCTAAAATCAAATCAATTCAAAAGCTGAGGATGGTGGAAAAACAAATACAACTGGGATGAAAACTGAAATGAGCAACAGGCGTGAAAGAGGAAGGCTGATCCAGCGATTAGGGTGCTTGGACTCTGCCATGGACTGCCTGGGTTATCACGGGTAAGTCACTTACTTTTGCTGTACCTCAGTTTCCCAGCTGTACAATGCGGCCACAGAGGTATTGGGAGTATAAATAAAACATGGTAATGGAGACCACATAACAATCTAGATATCTAGATAGATAGCAACAAGTTGGGAAAAGTGTCAGATTGATAGCCTTGATGGAGACACCCAACTCAGACAGGCAGATGTTCATTACTGTAGGAAGTTCTTAGGCCCTGATCCTGCAAGGAGAAGGACGGGACCTAAGCAGCAGGTCTGATTTGCCCCTGCAGCACACTGTCACTGAATTTGTGCATGGATGAACTTTAGGCACCAAGATATTTTTCAAAATCAACCACTTTACTAAGTATTCAAACTTCTTAAAACAACATTTTACTATTAATCCCAACCAACTAGGTGGCATTAGGTTGGTATTAACTATGAGGAAAGTGTTCACACTTCCACACTCAGTAATCCAAGGGTCTAGTGCCCAAATTCAGTGAGGTAGTTAAGGTAGTTGACTTAACGGGACTACTCACATAATTAAATTTGGCCGTGGGCTTAATGAAGGGACTTGTTCAGGGTCTCACGGGAGATCAGTAGCAGAGTAAGGAACACAGCTCAGGCCTCCTGACTCCCAGGCCAGCACCCTATCCACTAGACCACGCTGCCTTTTGCTAAAGTATGGAAATAGCCCCAAAGTCTTTGATGTTAGAATGATAATAAAGAAGACTACTCTTTTGTCACTCCTCCCGGTCCATGCCATCTACCTCACAATTGCCCTAACCCAAACATAAGGTAGCTGCGTGCATTAACTGAGATCACTAGTCTCTGAGGGGCAAGGTTGGTTCTGAATGCTAGTTTAAGAGACACGTGCATTGAGGAAATAGGCTCCACTGAACCGGTGTCAGATTGGCTGCAGCGTCTATGCAATTCAAAGCATTTTGTAACTCTTCTCAGGTTTTTTTCATCATTGCATGATTTTTATGGGTGACCCCCTTCCTGGAAGGGGCGTCTACCTGGGAGAAGAGAGACACAATCAGTGATTGCTAGGTTCTAAAGGGGCATAATCATCATCTTGAAAAAATCACATTTCTGTGTGTACCCAATGTAACTCCTAAGATGATTACAGCTGAAAGACGTGAGGGAAAATTCTTATTTTTTGTTGTTTACTTCTTGCATTCGACAGCACTTTGTGTCTAGTCCTTTCACTTTCCCCTGGAGTCAACATCTCCCTTGCTCAAAAAGCCTTTATTAAAAATATCAATTTACAAAAAAGAATGATTGGATTTAAAAAAAATCAAGTCTCTGACTGCACCTCCTGTAAATAATACAAATCACATAACATACATTATTTACAGAAGCCCGTAATCAGAAACTGGATTTTAAAAAAACCACACATTAGTTCCAAACAAATCAACTTGACCATGGCTCTTTAAACAGCGTGATTCATTTTAGTTTCATAGTTATGCAGAAACTAAACCTGTTTGTGCTTTTCACAGGCTTTATTTCACATACAAAAAATACATAGCCGTGGGAAAACTACAGAAGATTTGGCACAAAAGAAATTATGAATGCCATTTCCTGGCTAAAGCGTTCTTGGCGCTGTAACAATGGGCTCTGAAGGTACTTGGAGTGCAACCTTCTTTAACCTTGTGTAAGAGCTTGTCTACATGTGAAAGTTGCTCTATTTTAACTTCAGGTGTGAAGTTTTAAATTGCTTTAGTTTAACTGGAGCAAAAAGGTAAGTGGACATTCTTACATTGGTTTAAACCAGGCTCATTTTGGGAATAATTAGACTTAAACTAACCTGAAATAAGATGCTCTGGAACTGAAGTAACAGGGTCCACTCAGTGATTTGCAGTGTCTGAACTAAACCAATTAAAAAAATAATTTGAAGTTAAATTGGTGGAACTACTGCATATAGACAAGGCCAAAGAGATTGACTTCAGATCTGGCTGTGGATACAGAGAACACCTCTCCCTGCCACTTACTGGAGTAAATTGTCGCTGATAAAAATAGACAATGGTGATTTTCCTCAGGCAGTCCCACGCCAAGGTTGGGAATGTGGGCAGAGAGGAAAGAACAGAACCAACAGTGGGAAAAAGAAGATTGGCAGTGGAGGCCTGAGGCCCTCAGAAGAATGCAGGAGTTATGTACAGTCTGGTCTGATTTTGACAAATGATCGTCTGTTGGGAATGAGTAAAGCCACATGGCAAAGGATTAGCTGAAGCAGAACATGCTTCTGCCTTTGCTAACTGTGAGCCTGAGTATGGCCAGTGCAGGTAGCAGCAGGGGAAGGTTGGTGACAGGAGGATCCTGCACTGGTGAGAGTGCTGCCATGTAGCGAGTGAGTGCTTCTGACTGAGGAGATATCAGAGCCATTAGCAATTCTCTTTGAAAAGTCATGGAAGACAGGTGAAATAAGGGCAAATGTAGTGCCCACCTGTCATAAACATACAGCTATGGGTAGCATAAAATCCCTCCTTTACCTGTAAAGGGTTAAGAAGCTCAAATAACCTGGTTGGCACCTGACCAAAAGGACCAATGAGGGGAGAAGATACTTTCAAATCTGTGGGGGAAGGTTTTTGTTTTGTCTCTTTGTGTTGTTCTCTCTGGGTCAGCGAGGAAGCAGGGCAGGGAAAATACATCTCCCAAAGCCAGACCTGAACTAACGGCCTCTAAGATTACAAATTGTAAGTAATAGGAAGGAAATGCGTTAGGTTATCTTTTGTTTTAGCTTGTGAATTTTCCCTATGCGAAGAGGGAGGTTTATTCCTGTTTTTTTGTTACTTTAAAGTTTTGCCTAGAGGGGAATCCTCTGTGTTATAAATCTTATTACCCTGTAAAATTACCTTCCATCCTGATTTTACAGAGGTGCTTCTTTTACTTTTTTCTTTATGATAAAATTCTGCTTTTAAGAACCTGATTGGTTTTTAGTGTCCTAAAAACCCAAGGGTTGGTCTCTGCCCACTTTGTTAACCTATTTGGTTGGTATATTATTCTCAAGCCTCCCCAGGAAAGGGGGGAGAAGAGGCTTGGGTGGATATTTTGGGGAAACAGGAACTCCAAGTGGTTCTTTTCCTTGAATCTTTGTCTAACTCACTTGGTGGTGGCAGCAGTATTCATCCAAGGACAAGGAAGGATTTGTGCCTTGGGGAAGTTTTTAGCCTAAACTGTTAAAAATAAGCTTAGGGGGTCTTTCATGCGGGTCCCCACATCTGTACCCCAGAGTTCAGAGTAGGGAGGGAACCCTGACACCACCTATAAAAAGGGGAATAAAGGCAACCCAGGGAATTACAGACCAGTCAGTTTAACTTCTGTACCCAGAAAAATAATGGAGCAAATAATTAAGCAATCCATTTGCAGACACCTGGAAGATAATAAGGTGATAAGTAACAGTCAGCATGGATTTCTTGAGAACGAATCACGTCAAACCAACTTAATAGCTTTCTTTGACAGGGTAACAAGCCTTTTGGATGGGGGGGAGCGTTAGATGGGGTATATCTTGACTTTAGTAAGGCTTTTGATACATGACCTTCTCATAAACAAACTAGGGAAATACACCCTAGATGGAGCTACGATAAGGTGGGTGCATAACTGGTTGGAAAACCATTCCCAGAGACTAGGTATCGGTGGTTCTCTCAAGCTGGATGGGCATATCGAGTGGGGTCTCACAGGGATTCGTTCTGGGTCAGGTTCTGTTCAATATCTTCATCAATGATTTAGATAATGGCATACACTTATAAGTTTGAGGACAATACCAAGCTGGGAGGGGTTGCAAGTGCTTTGGAGAATTGGATTAAAATTATCTGGACAAACTGGAGAAATGGTCTGAAGTAAATAGGATGAAATTCAATAAGGACAAATGCAAAGTGCTCCAGTTAGGAAGGAACAATCAGTTGCACACATACAAAATGGGAAATGACTGCCTAGGAAGGAGAACTGCGGGAAGGGATCTGGGGGTCAGAGTGGATCACAAGCTAAATATGAGTCAACAGTGTAACCCTGTTGCAAAAAAAACAAGCATAATTCTGGGATGTATTAGCAGAGTGTTGTAAGCAAGACACGAGAAGTAATTCATCCGTTCTACTCCGCGCTGATTAGGCCTCAGCTGGAGTATTGTGTCCAGTTCTGGGCGCCACATTTCAGGAAGAATTTGGACAAATTGGAGAAAGTCCAGAGAAAAGAAACAAAAAATATTAAAGGTTTAGAAAAAATGCCCTATGGGGAAAGATTGAAAAAATTGGGTTTGTTTAGTCTAGAGATGAGAAGACTGCAGGGAGGCCGGGGGGAGAGAATTATAACAGTTTTCAAGTACATAAAAGTTGTTACAAGGAGGAGGGAGAAAAATGGTTCTCGTTAACCTCTGAGGATAGGGCAAGAAGCAATGGGCTTAAATTGCAGCAAGGGCGGGTTAGGTTGGACATTAGGAAAAACTCCGTCAGGGTGGTTAAGCACAGGAATAAATTGCTTAGGGAGGTTGTGGAATCTCCATCATTGGAGATTTTTAAGAGCAGGTTAGACAAACACCTGTCGGGGATGGTCTAGATAATACTTAGTCCTGCCATGAGTGCAGGGGACTGGACTAGATGACCTCTCGAGGTCCAGTCCTAAAGATTCTGTGAGTCTAATAATATGATTCTGCCTAACTGCAGGAGTAGGGCTTGAAGCTGGGCCTACACATTTTCTGAACTTCTCCCACCATTGCACTGCTTGTGGGCACAGCCCTAGTGGGAGCACCGGGGTAGACTGCCAGCTAGTGTAGCATAGGTGAGGCTGAAGTGGAGCGCATCTAGCGGAGGCCTCTCTGTTGAGATGAGAATTGCACTTCGGCTGTGCCTGTCTCCTCAGATCGACCCCTTCCCTGCCCCCCTCTTTTGCGAGTAAGGGAGCAGGTGTGCAGGGCGCTGAGGACTCTGCCAGGTCTTAACCCCTCTCACACCCACACACAGGCCAGCTGGACTACTAGAGCTGATCATTGGGGCTGGTCTCCCTTCCACCCCCCACCTCCCAGAGGAAAGGACCCTAGAGGCAGAGAGGGAGGGCAGAAGGGGTGGGAGGCTACAACCAAAGACTGACTGACTACTGGTCAGAACAGAGCACAGGGCACGGAAATTCATGCCAGCACATCCCTCTGGGTTCTGGTGCACACAGGTCTCAGTTGTACACCCAGAACAACCTCCAACTGTGACTCTTCGGCCAGGTGCTAATGGCAGCAACAAGGGCCTGGTTCAGTCGGTTTAAGGGCCCACGTCTACAATAAATAAAACAATGGCTCAAGCCCCCGTGCAGAGCCAAACTCCGACTTCTGCCTCTGGGGAACTAAAAGAGAACCTCCCTGGTCCCCGATCAAGATGGTTCTTCCCTGTTCACCAGCACCCAGAGTCCTTGGGAACACAGAACCACACATCTCTTCGGCTAGAAGGAAAAGGAAAAAACAAACAAGAAACATGTGAGAACCACACTGCCAATATTTACATACACCAGCACGAGCAAACCCTGTTAGTGTACAAGCAGAGTGAGCAACCCCAGGGCCAGGTAGGAATTGTCTGGTTTGTTGAGGTCCAGAACTCTTAATGGCACAATAATCGCCACCCACCGAAAAGCCAACTCACAGCTCTGAGTCATCTCCTCCAGTCTAGACACAGCCGCACCACTAGGTCCTGCTCCGCTAAGCAGCTACCTGGCTGGTTCTGCACCACTGCTGCTGGTCCAGTTGAACCTTGCTACAAAAGCAGCTGTCAAGTGGACAGGAGGGCCTCACTGCACAGACAGCAGTGTATTACTGCTGCAGGTCCAATCACCTCCACCCTCTGAAGCCATCTGTCCATTACTGGTGGCCCACCCTCCCCATCAGAATCATTCCACACAGGCTTCAGAACCTTCCGGGGGCAGAACAGGACACCGAGCTAGCCTCTTTGCTCCCTGAGCCAAGAGCTCCTGCTCTTTAAAGCAGACCTCGCTACTCTCTTCTGTTGAGTTTGAATCCCATTCCCAAACCAGGGTCCACTTCCTATAAAGTCAGGGGGACCCACTTACTCTGGATGTATCTTCCACAATTCCAATGCCCTTTCACAAATATATTCATAGTAACAATCTATTATTAGCGGTGCAATTGGAACCCTGACAAATCCCAGCTAATGCAGCAAAATACAGTGTGTGGAACTCTGGGTAACCACCAGTATAATTCATGTCAATGGTGCTGGCCAGAGCTGGTTTTTCACTGCTTCCCTATAGAGGGAGCTGAGAGTTCCATCCCGCTAAGCCTTCTAGTTTTGAGTCTTACACAATTCTCTTATGTACCCTACTACAGGATCAAGGCTTGTGTTTCCCGCATCAGAGAAACTGGGAGATACTGGCCACAGAGAATGAAGACCCTGGAAGTCCTGAGCCAGGTTTATCCCTGGTGTAATTCTACTGAAGGCTTCCTGACTGCATCTTCGTAGGATCCACCCAGCACTAATTCTGGAAAAACCCAGTTTGTGAACAACTCTGTGTGATACAGCAGGACTGTGACTCAAAGCAGCAGCAAAGTCATCAGGGAATTAATTCCTCTTCCATAGCGAGCAGTTCAACCTCTGACATCTGCATGGGGTGCTGCAGATGCTGATCTAGTCTCACCGGACTTCAAATGTTTCATCTGCGTGCACCTTGCAAGTTCGTAGCTTCTTCGCCGGACAGTCTGCACAAATCTCCTGAGCAGCCACGCTTCTGTCCTGGAGAAATTCTGTCTCCACCTCTCACAGCAGAGACCAGGGCAAATATGTGTTGATGAAACAGTTATTTTAAACTGCTCAAAGACACAAATAATTTAACTGCACAACTTATTTGAGTTTTCAGGGGTATTTGTTTAAACAAAAAAATTCCTGCAGGTTTTCCAGAAGTGTCCATAAAATCTGAGGAGGAGGGGAAAATTTCCATTACATCTGGCAACCTTCTGCACAGATATCCAGTGGCCCATGCCAGCCGTTTTTTCAATTCTCTCTTACTACAGATTGCAGAGGGACCTACAAAGTATAGGAAGATTTGCACAAGATGTCCTGAAAATGTCAATGATCTCCCTGCAACTGTCTGGGTGGAAACCACCTGCACCCCCAAAGACATTGCATTTAAAATGCCCCTCATCTGTTCTAGCTCATCCAGTATTAACTAGAAGTTATAACAACAACAAAAATAACTGGTCTAGCCATCCATGATCATATTACATAAAAACACCCCCAACATGCTGTGCAGAACAAGGGGCCTGCAGGCCAGGAGGGAAGTGCATTTGCAGAGCTGCGTTGGGAAGCCCACAAATGGAGCAGCAGGAAGTTCTACTAGGCAGACATGAGGTGCCTTGGGACAGCTGGTGTCCCCAAAACGGGAAGAGCAAAGGAGATGCACATGCAGAACTGGGCTGGGGGCTCGTTGGGACAGCAGGGGGGATAGGCCATGACTGAGCTGTGCGAGGGGCCCAAGACTGGAACAGCACAGGGTGCTGCATGGCAGGGTTGATGTGCACTGACCCAACAGGAGGCTAGGATGGGCACAGCACTCAATCCAACAGGCCTCCAATGCATGCGTCTAAGAGTTGGCAAAAAGTCGGCCTCATACAGTATTGGTGGGGGGAATTCCACAACTATTACTGTCTTCTACTGTCTAAGACTGGGCTCCATTTCTATGCTGACCCAATTCAGTAGTCAGAGCAGGTTGATTTTCTCTTCTTCATAACACTGACATTTTATCCTCAGCATTGCTCTGCCCTTCCAGTTGGATGTAATACATAGTAATAGCAAAGAATAAAGAACCTAGTCACAGCCATTAATAAAGCTGACATGATGCACAAAGATGACAACTTTAATTTATACATTTTAAGATTTTGAATTCTACATTCCCGAGTGCTTAGGCAGACATAAAGGGAAGAAATATTCACCCACAACCTTAAAAGTGGATGTGACCAATGACCATACTATTCTATGAAACACCCAGGGGATTATGACCATATATGGCACTCCAGATTGTTGGCTGCATCTTCCTACCTCTCTTGTAACGGAAGAGGCTAGTGGAATTTCTTACAAAAGGGTGATTAAGAAACACAAAATTCCCTGTATAAACGTCTGTCTAAATATTTGATGATGCATTAAAAAGACTTTACTTTCTAAAGGGCCTCATCCTGAGAGGTTCTTCCAGAGACGTTAATGGGAATTGCAGAAATTTAGCATATCACAGGATCATGCCCTCAATGCCCAAGAATTACTAAAACTCCAGGACAAATTAAAGTATTGAATTGTCTCTGTTCATGAGGATGACCAGCTATCAACTATAGGAGGCACTATATACCATGGGCCTCAGTTACACTCCTGAACCTCCAGGGGCAGAACTTACCCCATGGTGAAATCACTTCCCCAAACTCTTATTTATAGATTAGAAGGTCTTTGGAGCTAGATCTGGAAAGAACCCAGGAACAAATTTGATGCTATTCTGGTGCTATTCAAACAGGGACAAGCTCTGATTTTGTCTCCCAGGCTTTAGCTAGTTTTCTCAATCCACTGAAGGATCCCATGGTTCAGGGTTACTTGTGGGGTTTCACCTCTCTGAAGCAGCCAGGTTGCCGAGAGCCTACTTCATTTCTCATCAGGCTCCTCTGACACGGGAGGGACTTTCCAGAGGTCATAGAATCATAGGGGATAGAAGGGACCTCAGGAGGTCATCTAGTCCAACCCCCTGCTCAAAGCAGGACCGATCCCCAGACATTTTTTACCCCAGTTCCCTAAATGGCCCCCTCAAGGATTGAACCCACCACTGTGGGTTTAGCAGGCCAATGCTCAAACCACTGAGCTATCCCTTCCCCCCAGAAATTCACAGCAGCGCTGCATTGCTTATTTTTTGCCATAAGCAAACCAGAACTGGGGCACTGTAATAGAGAAGGGTGGAGGGTCAATGGGAAAAGTCTTCTTGCAGAGTCACTTACGGCTTAGAACAGGAGATGGGGAGTCCAGAACATTCCTAATGTTGCCACCAAGTTGCTCAATGACCTTGATCAAGTCCCCTAGTCTCCATGTCCTTATCTACCTGATGTACATAGAAGCTTAATTACTTAATGTTTGTCAAGCACTTTGAGATCCTCAGCTGAAAGGTGCTATGCTAGTGGCCACAGCGCTGTTCAGGGCTCACACAGGAAGCTGAAGGAATCCTGTCAAGTAATGGCCAATCTGCACATCTGGGAAATGTGGTGTTTCTGGGTCTAACCAAATGCAGGCCTGTTACTATGCATTGTTGCTATGTCAGCACTGGACACACAGAATACACAAATATTCCCAGCTTGTCTGCACTATCTCACTCGCCTGACAGATTTCATTACAGCACTTAGTGAGAATTCAGTCTCTTCATTTTTCTCCCATCATCTCATGGTCCAATTATTTCCTAGTTACAGATAGATGAAACTAGACATTCCTGCAGTTTATATTTACAAATACACTCAGCACCCTAAATATCTGAAACGGTATCACATTTCCCCCCACTGCTGTGTTAGAGAGACACTGTCAAGATGTTTCCTCCCAAATATTCCCCATCTCTGTGACAAACACTGATTTGCCCAAGAGCTTAGGGGAGCGAGGGGAAGCAACCTTAAAACAGAACCAACACAGCCCCTCCAACCACGAAAGGGGAGAGGCCATGCTTGATTTAGTCCTAAGTGAAGCACAGGGTCTGGTCCAAGAGGTGACTCAGTAACAGTGACCATAATGGAATTCAGTTGAACATCCTCACAGGAGGGATAATACCAAAAACCAACCAAACAAACAACCCCACCATGGTGAGATTTAGCTTTAAAAAAGGGAATGGCACAAAAATGAGGACACTTGTTAGATGGAGATTAAAAGGAGCTGTCACAAGGGTTAGTGCCTGCAAGCAGCCTGGGGACTATTAGAAACACCATAAGAGAGTCTCACACGAAATGTAAATCAGAAAAGACAATAAGGGGTCACGGTGGCTGAACAGCAGAATGATGGAGGCCGGTAAAAGGGAAAAATGCATCTTTTAAAATTTGGAAGTCAGATCCTCGTGAGGATAAGAGGAAGGAGCACAACCTTGGCAGGTTAAGTGTAAATGTATAATAAGGCAGGCCCAGAAAGAATCTGAGAAGCCATTTGCTAAAGATGCAAAATCCCACAGTAAGAAATGTTTTAAGTACATCTGAAGCAGGAAGCCTGCCCACCAGGCAGTGGGGCCACTAGACGACCAAGGTGGTAAAGGAGCACTCAGGGAACACAAGGCCGTGGCAGAGAAGCTAAATGAATTCTTTGCATCAGTCTTCACTGCAGAGGATGTGAGGGCAATACTCACACCTGAGCTATTCTTTCTGGGTGACCAATCTAAAACACTGTCCCACACTGAGGTGTCAATAGAGGAGGTTTTAGAACAAATGGATAAATTAAACAGTAATAAGGCACCAGGACCAGATGGTATTCACCCAAGAGTCCCGAAGGAACTCAGGTATGAAATTATGGAACTCCTATTGCTGAACTCAGCCTCTCTAGCACATGACTGGAGGGTAGCTAATGCAACACAATTTTTTAAAAAGGGCTCCAGAGGTGATCCTGCCAATTACAGGGTGGTGAGCCTGACTTCAGTACCGGACAAATTGGTAGAAACTATAGTAAAGAACAGACTTATCAGACTTATCACATAGATAAACACCATTTGTTGGGGAAGAGTCAACATGGCTTTTGTAAAGGGAAGTCATAGCTCACCAATCTATTAGAATTCTTTGAGGGTACCAACAAGCATGTAGATAAGGGTGATTCCCGTCAATATAGGGTACTTGGACTTTCAGAAAGCCTTGAACAAGGTCCTTCACCAAAGGCTCTTAAATAAACTAAGCAGTCATGGGATAACAGAGAAGGTCCTCTCATGGATCAGTAACTGGTTAAAAACAGGGAACAAATGGTAGGAATAAATGGTCAGTTTTCTCAATGGAGAGAGGTAAAGAGTGGGGTCTCCCAGAGACCTATACTGGGAGCAGTGTTGTGCAACATATTCATTAATTATCAGGAAAAGGGAGTGACAAGTGAAGTGGCAAAGTTTGCAGATGATGCAAAATTATTCAAGATAGTAAATCCAAATCCGACTGTGAAGAGGGGAGCTCACAAAACTAGGCGATGGGCAACAACATGGCAGATGAAATTCAACATTGACAAGTGCAAAGTATTTCACATTAAAAAAAATAATCCCAAGTACACATATATAATGGTGTCAAGTATCAGAGGGGTAGCCGTGTTAGTCTGAATCTGTAAAAGGCAACAGAGGGTCCTGTGGCACCTTTAAGACTAACATATATAATGGTGTGGTCTAAATTAGCTGTTACCACTCAAAAAGGGATCTTGGAGTCACCATGGATAGTTCTCTGAAAGCGTCCAAGGTGGTCAAAGAGCTAACAATTGGTCAGCAGCGCCAATGGGAGCAGAGTTTGGCGAATACAGAGTGCGGTTGAAAATCCCACTGTAAGTGGCTAAAATTGGTGACACCATCAGCTTGTTTTGCCCATTCACAAACTGCTGGTTTCTTTCTTTTTTAATCTCTGGTCTAGAAGAAAAAGCCAGCCCCAGTGAGAAAAGCAGCAGGATGAGGGAAGGGAAAGGCAAGATTCACCAAACAGGTGCAGAACACTGAGAAACAAATCAGGTGCTGATCCAGCCTGGAAGCCTCCATAAACTCTCTCTCACACACACGGGCACCCAGCTCAGAAATAACCAGATCCAGGCTGCACTAAGGCCTTGGTCTCTGTTCCTTAGTTATCTGCGGAAAAATACCCACTGACTCAATGTAACCACAGCCCCAAAAAGCAAAGGGTCAGTCACCGTGAAAATGTATCACTCACAATATAGCAGATTTCAACAGGCTTCTCCACAGAAAGGCAAACGGTATAGGCAGATAGGTGTTGTAGTCAGGGGGTGGTATATAGCACTTCCCATAAACGCAAAGGCCAGGAGAACGAGCACCTGCTAATTGATGGAAAAGTAATAAATGTCTTAGGCTGCCGCCACAATCATTGTGACAGGGATGCCAATGGAATTGAGCTTCGGGGACAAAAGCAGGGACATACATTTGCCTCCCCACAGCTTTCTCGTCATGCAGGGCACGACCTGCGAAGCACACACCCGCCCAGGAGTGGGAGGAGAAGATCGAGGTCTGTGCAGTTGGTCTCTGTTGCAAGAGCACCATCTAGTGCACCCGGGAAGGACGCCCACAGTTCAGACAGAGAAATGGCAAGAAATGCAAGATGATTAAGTAGCTTGATTTTTTTTTGCTCCACTCAAAGGCTTTTGGCCTGGTAGACAAGATGAGACGCAGGCTCTCAGGATTGCCAACTGCTTGAGCATTAAAATACAGGAGTGTTCTGATTAATAATCCTGAATAACTTTGAGACAGCAAACACTAGGCACCTTAATCTGCAGTGTAAGGCCTCGTTTACACACTCACTTGCAACACTTTAATTAAACCAGTTTAGTTAAACCAGTGCAAACCCTTATATGGAAACTATTATGTTGGTTTGAGGTCACATCTACGTTGCAGGTGTTATCGGGGCAGAGCTACGGGGCTGTAACTATTCTGCTGGAGCCCCCTAGTGTAGATGCTTCCAACAGTGACCGAACGGGTGTGTCCATTGCTGTAGGAACTCCACCTCCCTAAGCAATGGTAGCTAGGCCGACAGAAGCATTCTTCCGTTGACCCAGCTGTGTCTACACTGGGGGTGAGGTCAGCATAGCTACATCGCTCAGGGGGGTGGATTTTTTGACGTAGCGATGTCGACCTAACTGTTAAGCACAGAGCAGGCCTAAGAGTTATGTAACCGGTAGCTTAAACTTCTTCCTAAGCAGCTTAAACTAAACTGAAAGAAGCTTGGTTCAAACCGAAATAAGAACATCCACACGGCCTTTTGCACCAGTTTCACTACATTGGTTTAAAACCATACCTTCTCTGACTGTGCAAACCAGTGCAACTCCACCTGTAGACAAGCACTGAGAGGAATGCTACAGGGGGAGGAATAGCTCAGTGGTTTGAGAATTGGCCTGCTAAACCCATGGTTGTGAGCTCAATCCTTGAGAGGGGCCACTTAGGGATCAGGGGCAAAAATTAGTACTTGGCCTTGCTAATGAAGGCCAGGGGCTGGACTCAATGACCTTTCAGGGTCCCTTCCAGTTCTATGAGATAGGTATATCTCCATATATTTATATTTATTTAAGCTACTGCAAATTCCAAGGAGGGGGAGTTGGCAAGATACAATAACTTATTCTACCTTCACATTTTCCCCTCCTGATGCTGGTAGTTATCTTAGCCTCCTGCCTCCCCCAAACAAGAGCTGCAACTAGTGAGATGTGGGCTGTTTTACAAATCCCCAAGGCTAAGTTTGGGTGGCTAGCTGCCCTGCTTTTGTAAGCAGACCAGGTACTGAAATAGATAATAAAATTGATTCAGGGAGCAGGAGCCTTGTATGTTTCATTATCTTTTCTGTTCTACAGAACAGCACAGAGAGTGGAGAGACAGTGCAGTATGCATGAATGTGGCTGTGTATTCCCACACCGCTGATGTCTAACTTCAGTCCGACTTGCCTTGACAATGTTTTTTAAACAGGTTTATGTTACACAGTTAAAATCAAGTTCTGTTGAGTTGAAATGTCCGCGTAAGGGACATGCTGTGCTCCTTCAGAGGATCTGCAAGAATAAAAACATCTAATAAAGCATTAGTCCAACTGCTAAAGTGCTTCCTTTTGTGCGTGGGTTGTACCCACAAATACTAGCCGGGGTCTTGGGGTTGTAAATACTGCATGATGGACCAGTTGTGCTGCGTGTCAAGTCCTATTTCTATCTCCCTGAATAGACTGTTGCCATGGCTATGGTGTCGGTGTACCTTTCTGCCTCCTTAGCACCGACGTAAGAGTTATAGTTGGCTCAGAGTCATGACAAGAGAATAATCCCACTTTCCAACAAATGGAGGGAATCAGGAAAAAAACTTCGCTTGCTGTCTGTGGCTTTGCTAAGCAGACCCATAGGCAGGCGAGTTGTACAAAGTGCCTCCTCGGTAAATCTTCCCAAGCCCTCGGTGATGGCAGCTGGTCACTGGCTCACTAAAACTAAAGTCACTCAAGGTATCTACAGATTTTGAGCATACGGCTGGTGCAGGGGACGTGGAATGTGGCAACAGGAAATAGACCAGAATCAAGGATTTACGTTAGTTACAAACATCCCCACTGGCCACTTATAAAACGGACACGAAACGCCCTGGAGTCAAACACATGGCTTTTGTGATAAGAAAAACTGTCATTCAAAACAAATTGTTAGGCACAATAAAAAAAAACAGGTGTCCCTCCAGTTGGTTGTTTGTCAATCTGATTTGATGGCTGGAGATACGGGCAGCACAGTATTCAAGAGAGTTCCCAGGTACAGACAAGGGGACACAAGGAGGGAAACTGGGTCAGAACTGTGGCCATGAGACTGCAATCTCCCAGGGTGACATAGATCACATTGCTTTGCACTTGTAGTTTATGTCACCAGAGTGCTCTGGCACTATTTAGAGCCTGTTCAGGAGCTGGGAGTTAAGAGAGGAGTAACCACCATCAGACCGTATTGTTCCAGCTACAGCTCCAATACCTTGTTCACTTCAGTTCAGACTATCACCTGGTTCTGTGGTTAGAGCACTCTCCTGGAAGGTGGAAGACCCTTGTTCAAAATCCCATCCAGCCCTCAGGTAAAGGGGGTGGAGTTGAACCTCGGTTTCCCACATCCCGAGTACTTCAACCGCTGGGTTCAAAGTGATCCTCCCACACCTGCCTCTGAGCTGGGCTCTGAGGATATTCGTGAGTATCATGGGAGGCAGGAGCTGCAGAGAAGATTCCTGAATGACATATAGAGAAAGCCAAGCAGGAAGGGGTAAGTGACCCTCAGTTGTACCAACTGGAAACAGTAATATAGGAACTGCCATAAGAACATAAGAACGGCCATACTGGGTCAGACCAAAGGTCCATCTAGCCCAGTATCCTATCTTCTGACAATGGCCAATGGCAGGTGCCCCAGAGGGAATGAACAAAACTGGTAATCATCAAGTGATCCATCCCATGTCACTCATTCTTAGCTTCTGGCAAAGAGAGGCTAGGGGCACCATCCCTGCCCAACCTGGCTAATAGCCATTGATGGACTTATCCTCCATGAATTTATCTAATTCTTTTTTGAACCCTGTTATAGTCTTGGCCTTCAGAACATCCTCTGGCAAGGAGTTCCATGGGTTGACTGTGTGTTGTGTGAATAAATACTTCCTTTTGTTTTAAACCTGCTGCCTATTAATTTCATTTGATGACCCCTAGTTCTTGTGTTTCGAGGAGTAAATACAACTTCTTTATTTACTTTCTCCACACCAGTCATGATTTTATAGACCTCTATCATAGTTGTCTTTTTTCCAAGCCGAAAAGTCCCAGTCTTATTAATCTCTCCTCATACAGAAGCCGTTCCATACCCCTAATCATTTTTGTTGCCCTTTTCTTAACCTTTTCCAATTCCAATATATCTTTTTTGAGATGTGGCAACCACATCTGCACGCAGTATTCAAGATGTGAGCGTACCATGAATTTATATAAAGGCAACATGCTATTTTCTGCCAGACTGAATCATCCCTGTGTTCAATCTAGCCTCCAGTAGCGTCAGCACCAGATGAACAAAAGAACATAAGAATGGCCATAGTGGTCAGACCAAAGGTCCATCTAGCCCGGTATCCTGTCTACCGACAGTGGCCAATCCCAGGTGCCCCAGAGGGAGTGAACCTAACAGGTAATGATCAAGTGATCTCTCTCCTGCTATCCATCTCCACCCTCTGACAAACAGAGGCTAGGGACACCATTCCTTACCCATCCTGGCTAAGAGCCATTAATGGACTTAACCTCCATGAATTTATCCAGTTCTCTTTTAAACCCTGTTATAGTCCTAGACTTCACAACCTCCTCAGGGAAGGAGTTCCACAGGTTGACTGTGTGCTGTGTGAAGAGGAACTTCCTTTTATTTGTTTTAAAGCTGCTGCCCATTAATTTCATTTGGTGGCCCCTAGTTCTTATATTTTGGGAACAAGTAAATAACTTTTCCTTATTCACTTTCTCCACACCACTCATGATTTTATATACCTCTATCATATCCCCCCTTAGTCTCCTCTTTTCCAAGCTGAAAAGTCCTAGCCTCTTTAATCTCTCCTCATATGGGACCCGTTCCAAACCCCTAATCATTTTAGTTGCCCTTCTCTGAACCTTTTCTAGGGCCAGTATATCTTTTTTGAGATTAGGAGACCACATCTGTACTCAGTATTCAAGATGTGGGCATACAATGAATTTATATAAGGGCAATAAGTTATTCTCCGTCTTAGTCTCTATCCCTTTTTTAATGATTCCTAACATCCTGTTTGCTTTTTTGACTGCCACTGCACACTGCGTGATGTCTTCAGAGAACTATCCACCATGACGCCAAGATCTCTTTTTCCTGATTAGTTGTAGCTAAATTAGCCCCCATCATATTGCACGTATAGTTGGGATTATTTTTTCCAATGTGCATTACTTTACATTTATCCACATTAAATTTCATTTGCCATTTTGTTGCTCAATCACTTAGTTTTGTGAGAGCTTTTTCAAGTTCTTCACAGTCTGCTTTGGTCTTAACTATCTTCAGCAATTTAGTATCTTCTGCAAAGTTTGCCACCTCACTGTTTACCCCTTTCTCCAGATCATTTATGAATAAGTTGAATAGGATTGGTCCTAGGACTGACCCTTGGGAAACACCACTAGTTACTCCTCTCCATTCTGAAAATTTACCATTTATTCCTACCCTTTGTTCCCTGTCTTTTAACCAGTTCTCAGTCTATGAAAGGATCTTTCCTCTTATCCCATGACAACTTAATTTACGTAAGAGCCTTTGGTGAGGGACCTTGTCAAAGGCTTTCTGGAAATCTAAGTACACTATGTCCACTGGATCCCCCTTGTCCACATATTTTTTGACCCCTTCGAAGAACTCTACTAGATTAGTAAGACATGATTTCCCTTTACAGAAACCATGTTGACTTTTGCCCAACAATTTATGTTCTTCTATATGTCTGACAATTTTATTCTTTATTATTGTTTCAACTAATTTGCCCGGTACTGACATTAGACTTACCGGTCTGTAATTGCCGGGATCACCTCTAGAGCCCTTTTTAAATATTGGTGTTAAATGGGGAGAATACCTTCCGCGCAGGGGTGTTGTGCAGGTTGTTTTAAATACACCTGGAGATCTGGGGATGGAAGATGCAACAGAACTCCATTGTATTACTACCACTATGCACCACAGATGAGTTGGTGCAAATGTATTGTAATGTCCTATTTCAAAAGATGGGTCAGTTATGCAACCTACTGAACACCAGTAAAGTCGTATCCTCCCCAAGATATTGGGCAATGTCCTTCCACATGCCTGCAGAATAAGAATCCCTAGGTATGGCAGAGGGAAGGAAGGGGAGGAATTTTTCACTATTGATGGCCTGCGACAATGTTGTTCTCTGGACTGTGGGTACATGAAAAACAGCCAGTGTATTTCTGGATGTCACAGGGTTCACTCACCACTTCGGCACCTCCTGCTGGCCTTCACAGGGATTAGCTCTGCTAGCCAGTGTGCCCTCTTCTGGTGGTGCCTTGCCCCTCATTGGCTGCACCTGCAGACCCACCTCAGTGCAAGTACTGCAGCGTCCTCTTCCTGACTCAGCCTTCTGGCCACATCACTGTTCGTGTTCATCTCAGTTCTAAAGTGTAACCAGTGGCGAGTGGGGGGGGGGACCTGGGCACACCCACTACTCCGGGTCTCGGCCTAGGGACCCTGTAGCTATCAGCCTCCCGCTGCTTCTCCTTAACTTCTCACCAGTGCTGCTTCAAATTCCCTGGGCCACTTCCCCACAGCCCCAGCACCTTCTTCACCCTCTTCCCAGGGCCTCGAGCCTGCAAGTCCTAGCAGCCAGCCAGGAGTGCTCTCTAGCTCCCATGGTCCCTGATAGCAGCTGCCCTGTCTGAGGCGCTACCCTCCTGCAGCCCTCTAGGAACCCAGTCCTCTCCCTTGGGCTCCTTGCAGTAACGGAAATACTCTGTCCTGAAGCTCCCTTTTATATGGACCTGCTAGGTCCTGATGGGCTGTTCTTCACAGCCCGTCTCCTATTGGCTGCTCCCTGCACAGCCTGTCTAGGCTGCTTTTAACCCCTTCTCTGCCAGTGTGGGGTGGAAGCCTCATCACACTGCATGCAAATTTAGCAATAGGCGGTCAATGAAGATTTATGAATGGCACAGGGCTACAGAGAATAAGGGATTTTCAGCCACTAAAAACTCCAGAGTTAGGTGCTCATCTCACTTTGGGAATGAGAACAACCTCCAAATTACATCTCTGAAATTTCCATAACATCTGTCATGCTGAAGGACCTCTGAGGCCTTAAACAGAAAACAGGAACCACTTCACCCAAGCCCAAGCCACCTCAGCTGGGGAACACGATGGCTGCTCCAACAGCACATGGCTCCACAAAACCAGGTAGGACACGAAGTGGGAGAGGAGCGCGGTATCAAAATGCAGGTGCAAGGGGGAAATCTGGGCGAGCAGAATCTAATTAGAATTCAACCAGGATCCAGGGGCTAACATCTGAGTGGGGTCTTCAGAACCCACAGGTGGTCAGCCCCTTTGTTTTATGTTGTCTCCTACAGCGACATCTCCAGCAGCACCATGACCCCTAACTATACGGTAGGACCCTGATTGATTCAGGGCAGTCTACAGAGGTACTACCTAATGACAACCCCACCACAACTTCCAGCTGTTTCTGAGTGTTGCAATGGCCACTTACCATATGACCAGTATTGTCCCATTGTTCCCTTGTGTTGTCTGTGGTATTCACCTACTGCCTCTGATCTTAGACAAAGATTGTCAACTCTTCCAGGCAAAGATGGTCGTTTTGTTCTGGGTTTGTGCAGCACCTAACACAAAGGGCCCTGGTTGTGGACCAAGATGCTACTGCAAGAATTACAAGCAATAATATCACCAGCCATTTCCCACCCTGCTTACCTTCCACACTCCAAAGTTGTATTGATGTTGGGACAGTCAAATTGTGAACATCTTTTAACATTCCAACCTACTGCTCCAAATAAAATAGTTCTAATTGGAAGAAACCACACGCTATGCAATGTCAGTGATTTGCAGCAGTGGCTGATCACTTATCCATTTATCACATGGCTGTGAAAAATTCTTTTAACAATGCAAAAATGTCATGTCTCTGTTACATTTGTTATAGGTTTTTATTTCCCTGTGAATTAAAGAAACACTACAGACTTATTCAAGAAAAAGAACTTTTTATAGGCCTAGGATCCTTCTTTCACAGTACAATGCAACAGTAAAAAATTTAGTCAGCGTAAACAAAAGGTGCAATAATGATCATCAACTATCACAAGCCAACTGCACAAACACCACAACTACTGAAGTTAATGCCATTACTGGACAATTCAACAATACTAGAAGAAATCAAAACTTGATCAACAGTGCTTTTTCATGTGCAAAACCCAAGTCAATTCAATTTACAGATGAGAGGATTCCCAAGGGGTGACATCTCTAAATCTTTATAAAAGCATTGTAAAATTGTGTATCTGGGACTGTTTTACATATTTGGCAAAAGATCTACAGGCTTGAATGCCAGGGGTGCTAAGCATTCACCATTTCCTTTGCAGTAAGTGGAAACTGTAGGTTCTCAACACCACTGAAGATCAAGCCCTCTGTATTCTCCACTACAACAGGATAAAGGAAATAGTTTACTGTTTGTTTGAGCTGTTTCTATAAACTCACTCTTGAATCTCAGCTTTGATTGATTCACTCATTCCATTTTTATTTTTAAAGCAGTCCTTATATTCTGTTTAACGCACAATATAATTCCTGACTACACAAAAATATACACACTAGAATATTTCTCCAAAGTACTTCAATAATCAATTAAAATGTTAATTGACATCAAAAGCCTAGGACTGTAGTAATGTGTTGGCAATTCAAATATTGTAGCTAATGTATTAAAGTTGGAGAGAGAAACACATTAACAACAGTTAATTAATAGGAGTTAATTCCGGCCTTGTGATGACACCTGGAATTGCCAGGTGAGTCTTGATTTCTCACAGGGTTTTAGGCTTTAGGCAATGCATGCAGGCCCTAACTCCAAAATCAAAGGCCTTGTCTAGGGTAGGATTTAAGGTGCGACAGTAGCATATATTAGCTAACGCCGTCTTACTAATGTGTTTTAAAAGTTGAGCATTGCCTAGTTTTGAACTCGACCAGATCCAAACATAAAGGCTGCGTGCAAACACATTCTAACACCACACCTTTCGTCCTAGGCTAGACAAAACCAGTGAGGCTTTTGCCACTGCTTCCAATAAATACCAGATGAGGCCCTAGCTGCTAGGGACACTTCAGCACACTCAATGCAAAGTGGGTGAGGTAATATCTTTGATTGGACCTTCTGCTAGTGAAAAAAAAAGCTTCTGAGTTTACGCAGAGCTCTTCTTGAGACCTGTGTAACCTCAAAAGCTTGTCTCTTTCACCAAGAGAAGTTAGTCCAATCAAAGATATTACCTAACCCACTGTCTCTCTCTCTCTCATATAAGCGGGACCAACACAGCTATAATGACACTGCAAACAAGTTTCAGGAATTGTCGCTTAGGAATGTCTACGCAGCATCTGGGAGGGTGCTTCCCCATGCAGGTAGACAGACACATGCTAGCTCGCCACAAATAGTAGCGTGGCTGCACTGGCACAAACTGGTAGTACTGAAGGGTCGGGCAGAATTGGACGGGGATAGCTAGCTGGAGCCATCACGGCCACACTGCTATTTTAGCGTGTTAGCTTGAGCAGAGCTAGTGCATTTGTCTACCTGCATTGGGAAGCACCCTCGAAGCTGCAGTCTAGACGTACCTTTATAGGAATTCTGACTGGGATCGGAGTGATTGGGTATTTCCCCACTGAAACTACTAAGTGGGCAAAGCTGGGGGTCTCCAGTGCTCTGACAGCAGTGGATCCGCCCGAGGAGAGATTGGGAAGCAATCTCAAATTGCTTTGAATAGCTAGTAACTGAAGACATCAGATGATGCGCTCGTATCAGAGGCATATCTGAACAACAATAGCTGCGTTTTCCACATTCTATGGGATCAGCATGGATCTTTGTAAATTGAATTCACAGGCACCCAGCTTACAGAGGAAAAAACAGGAGGTAGTTATTTAACCTACCTCTTTTTAAAAAGGCAAAATAAAAAAATATTTGCTGTATAATGGTGCGGCAGCCAAAAATCAACACATTCACTTTTTTCTTTCTTTTTTTTTTTTTTTAAACACATGAAGTTAAGATACAGACATAATATAAAATTCACACTGCATGGAAACCCTGCATAGCAGGGAACAAACCGGCTAGCACTAAACAACAAATGGGTATGTTAACAGCTAAAACTGCCATTTACTGGGTGCAATGAAGATTCTTATTTCCTAAAATGTAAACGCAGAATGTACAGAGTTCTAGAGGAGTCCTATAGAAAAAACCTGTACATTTTGCTTGAAAAGGAAAAAAAAATTCTTGGGGATATTTTAACTGCAAAATATTAGTTCCACTTCGGTAATTTTAAGGCAATGTTATTTAGACCTGAGAAAATGAAAAAAGGTAATTGTATTTTCTGAACTATAAATATACACTCAGTCAAAGTCTAAATATTTCCTTGTTTCTCCTCCCCTTTGCATGAATGTCCCACTCCACAACAGTGGTGGGGGGTAAACATCCCAAGAAAACTGTAATGAGGTCTCAGGTCCTGAGAGGTGTAGAGTACTCTCAATTCCAAGCAAAGTCACTGGGAACTGGGAGTGCTCAGACATCTCTTAGGATCAGGTCCCGCGGTACCTTGAGGAAGTGCGTTCTTCTTTTAACAGAGTGAGTCAGTGCTAACTCTGAAATCAGTAGTGTGTGTATTTGTGACTGTGAAAGGACTGGCTGATTGTGTGGCTAAAAATAAATTAAAATTATACACAGTTAAGTTCTAGGCTGGAACTTTTTCTTGGGGAAAGCAAGAAATAAGAGTTCTCAGCTTCGTAAATTTTCACTGCACCTTTAGCCATTCCCATCATTGAAGAATAAATCCCAATACTCTAATGTGAAATAGCAAATTGTTCTGTGCTCTTCCTTGGAAAAATGTAAAAACATGGAAACTCACAAACATTTATTATAAACAGTAAGAGACATGACAATGAATCAGGGAGGAGATTATAGTAACTCCTTAGCATGCAGTGTATCAAACAAAGTGCAACAATTTCAACTAGACAGGAGTACGGACGACTCCCTTTCAGTACCACCTCATTTTCTAAATACCTCTTAAGAAATCTGCATGTACAGTTTCAATCTACAACCTTTACACTTCCTGTTTGGATAGGTGTGACTCCGTGGTATAGCATGGAACTGCAGTAGACTTGTACATTTATTTAGTTTCCTCAATGACTAATTAGTAAAAGAGCTTCAATCGCATGAGACATGGCCCCTTCCCAAAATTCAGAACTCAATCACCTGTTAAAAATGTGTTTGTTATCGCTAGAAAAGCTGTTTAAGCCACACCTGAAATGCAAACTCACCAACTACAAAGCCTGTGCAGTAAGTCTGATGCAGCTTGTGTGTGATCAGTTCTTTCCCTCAGATACTACAGCAAAACACAAACTGACGCTCTGGGCCCCAATCTGAAAAACGTCATACATCATGGTGACCCACCCTGGACTGGAGGAAGGCTGAGAATGGCTTCTGCTGATTCCCCATTATCTAAACAGTGGCTTAGTAGAGTGGGCGAGTCACTTCCGAGCGTAATGTTCCCTTTCCTTCCCAGGAGCAAAGCATTCTGAGTCAATGATGCCTTACAGCTCCTCCTGGCCTGGATAAATGGGGACCCCAGCCCAGATTCAAATACAGCAGTGCAGAGTATGGCTGGCTGCTAGACCATCTGGCCAATCTTTGAGCAGAGATTTTGCCAATATTATAATGTGAGTATTTGACAATCAGAGATATGAGAGACCAAAACAGTCATCATGTGACTAATAAGCAATTTACATCTTTAGCTGACACCTCCCTAACAACTCTAGGTAGGGCAAAGCAAAGGCAACATTTCATTTGTCATTCCGGTCTGTGTCAAGCTGAATTCTGCAGAGAAATCAGCCACTTTCCCTACCTAGCTGGGACCTAAGGCCATACATCACACCACTTGAAAAGAAGTCCACCATGTGCAAAAGATTATTATGCTAAAAACTAGTTTCTTTCTACACAGTGCAGTCAGCATGGTTTTCAACTCAAGAAACTGCAGCTTGCTCGTCACAAGCCATCTTGTAGAGAATATTTATATTCTTCTGACACCATATAAATAATATTTATACAGCTTAGACATTCTGAGACATGCATTAGATTTTAGGTAGTACATATTTCTTCGTGATCACATATGCAGATATTATTGTCAATTAAATCGAGCAACGTCAATCTTACGCTGGGCCATGTCTCGCACTATCTACCAAACTCGACGGAGGCTCGGAATCATCCATGGGAAGGACCAGGCGTGTTCCCCGTATTACAAGTTCATGGTCCCCAAATGCCAACTCCCGATCCAAAGCATCTTCAGAACTGTTTCCCACAATCCTCCTCGACGTGCCACCGGAGGTGATAGAATCTGCGTTCACAGTAGAATCCCCGTATGTCAAACTGATGTCTCCGTCATTCAAAATAAGGTCAGAATCATCATCCTTCAGCTGCTCTTGATTCTGAATGATAAACAGAATCAAGACTTTATTTGCTTATCGGTTTCTTATACATACAGCTAGAATTGGTGCCAAAGTCTGAGAACAACCAACAACAGACGAGAAGCAGTATCCAGAGATG
Source organism: Trachemys scripta elegans (assembly GCF_013100865.1). Taxonomy (NCBI): domain Eukaryota; kingdom Metazoa; phylum Chordata; order Testudines; family Emydidae; genus Trachemys; species Trachemys scripta. The sequence goes on along the minus strand of NC_048306.1, from coordinate 4,818,565 downwards.
GATTCTCCTTCACATCTCTGACCACAAAGTTGTGCCCTCAAAGACTTCCTCAATCCAAAGGCACAGGCATAAGGTATTAGCTTAACCGAGTGAGGACAAGAAGGGCTTTCATGTCAATGTTTCTTCTGAGCTGTCACTTCTCACTAAACTCTTGGTAGGGACAGAGTCCATCATAAGAGGCTCTCATGTACAACAGTTCACAAATGACCAGATGCATTATGGGTACTAAGAACTGCTGGTGTCAAGATTCTATGAACAGTTTGACCCTGACTGGCTATTTTCTGGTTTCTAATTCAATCCATCCACTGTGGTAAATGTCATGATCACCGCGTGGTATGGAAGACACAACCACCTCCAAGGCCACAGTCACTTTGTGACCAATTATTTTCAGCTGTGAAGGCAAAATGCACAAAGAAGGTACTTCATCTGCCAGACTAAGCATCTGACTTTCCATAAAGCTCCCAGCATCAGCTGTTTCACGGAGCAGGAGTCTTAAGATAGTTCCCAACAGTGACCCATGTGTTGGCAAGACACTGTTGAAGTGAAAAAGCTGATGAATACTTTTACTATATTCTATAACTTTAGATAACAGATGAAAAAACCCAAAACACTGGACTTAAGGAATCAGCGTACATCCTCCAGAAAGTGGACAGAAAGATAAATACATCCGATGCACACAACACTGGGGTAGAAAGAACACATTTGGCAGACTAGTACTAGACTTACTTCATAAGCCTGAGGACTCGTCAAGCATCTGGCAACAGGTCCGCAGCAACTAGGCAGTGTCGTTGTGAGAGGAGGGCCACTGTGCGTTAGCAGAGGCTTCAGATAGCTGTGGGGTGTGTTAAGGCAGAGACGGAGCAAGGCTGTATTTATAAATCAAAGCACACAATGCCATGGGGCAGAAATACGAAGCTGAGACAGGGCACAAAATTTAAACATTTCTGTTGATTAGGGAGCCAAGAAAGAACACAGCATCAAGCAGCCCTGCTGAGAGCACCGCATCAAGCAACAGAGGTAAGTCGGTCAAGTCTATGCCAGACCCTTTGCCTGGCTGCTGATTCTGCTATTTGCTGTGTGCATCCCTTCGCACATGCTATCGCTGTTCTTTGGCAAGCGTCCCCGGCAGACTGTCTCAGGGCGAAATGTCACTTCATCTTCTATTTTCTGGCTGTGTTTAAGGGCAAACAGCAAAGGTTTTGGGTGGGATTTTCAAGAGTGCCTAAGGCATTGTCTTCTCTAGGAAAGGAGGGGCATTCTTCTCTCGTGTTAGCTACTGCATGGAACTAACAAGAGGTAAAATAGTGAAGACAAGGCGGTTAGCAGTTTGCACACAAGTTAGCAGGCCAAGGCAAACCCTGGGCTCTCCCAGTCTTTACCTCAGCCTCCTAACTCATGTGCAAACTACGAACCGCCCTGACTTCACTAGGATTTCCTCTCGAGCCAGTTCCTGCACATTAGCTAACGGCAGGTAAGAACACATCTTTTTTCCCTAATGAAGATGTGCCCTTGTGACTGAAGGAGCATTAAGTTCCAGTGACTTTTAGTGGGACTTGTGCTTCTAAGTTACTTTGGAAAATCCCATCACTGGGTTAGCAAAAGCGTTGAAGAGACTCAAACCATGACCGGATTCCAAATCTAGTTCTGCAGCCACATGCTGGAGCGTGCGCTCAGCTGTTTGCCCCTGCATGATGCATTCACTTCCCTCCGACATGCTAGTCAGTGGTTTTCCCCCCGACAAAACGCTGCAGCTGCTATTGGCACAGGCAGCTCAGAGACCTGCTAATGCTCAGCAGAACAAGCTCAATGTTGAAACCATTTTGCTTCCGAGAGGCTTATGTCGCTTCTTTATTTAAAAAAACCCTTCTTCCCACTTCCTGCATTAAAGAATACAGAGCATTTTACAAGGACTATGGTGCTTCAACTAAAATACAGCAACCAGTTCCAAACATAAATTGTAAAGGAGGAAATCTAGATATTTGGGAGCATCCAAATGAAAGACACAAGGAAACACGATTGCAACCAAATGAAAGGGGAAACGAGCGTAATGAACATACCAGACCACAGTCCCAGTTAAACACCCTTTTCTATGGAGGGCAACACCACCACTTTTCCAGCAGACAGCACCTTTCGTAAGAGCCTGGCAAATCACTTCACTATTCATTCATTGCAATGCATTAGGACAAATGAGACAGGCACAGCGAAAATTCAGAATGTTTTCACAGGACAGGAAAGGGCTGAGAAAAGCCTCAGAACTTATTACTGGACTCTTGCCACAAGAACCACACACACACGGAACTTAAATAATTCCATATCGTGATCCTTATTGTGAGCCTGGCTTTGAGCCGAGCCAGTCATATAAAACTGTGGGTGGTAAGAGTTGGATAAATTCTCACAGGTGCAGACATTATAAGAAGTAAAGAAGAACAATGGATCAGTTAACGCTGGCTACTCCGCTCCCAGGGGACAAAGCATGCGCTGAGTTAACAGGGTTACTCAGATGGGCCAGATTTTGGGCTCTTATGTGTTCTTATTTCCATTAAGGATACTTGTGATCGAAGTTGTACCACAGCCTGAACAGCCAGGCACTTTCCGCTTTTGTACTCCTCCTTTCACTTTCCGGGACACCCTGCAACAAGAGTCATAAGTTAAACGATGATGGCACAATGCAATTCTCTTTCTCTAGGAACAGGATCGGCATGAAAACCCATTGTTCTGATGATACGGGTAAGTCAAGGAAGAGGGGTACTCCAGCTTTTTCATAGAGAATAATGAATTAAGGTGCTAACACACACATCTTCTTCTTTTGGCAATAGTGTAACATCCTTATGGTGCCTTCAGCAATTGCTTACATGGCAATTAATACTAGTGAGGTATTTCATCTGAAGCTTCTTTTAACCCAGTTTAGCAAGCAGAAATAAGAAGGCGCAGCCGGTACCATGTGACCAGCCAAAAAATCTTTGCAATAGAAATGTTAGTACGGCTCAACCTCAGAAACCACTTCCTTCTACCACCTTTCCAGCGCAAACCCTCACTCCTGCGACAGTTTAAAGTGGAATTACACATCATGCCCAATAGAAGTAGAAGTAGAAATGGAAGGGGAAGGGGAAGGGGAAGGGGAAGTGGGAGTGGGGGTGGGATAGCTTAGCTCAGTGGTTTGAGCAGTGGCCTGCTAAACCCAGGATTGTGAGTTCAATCCTTGAGGGGGCCATTTAGGGGTTTGGGGCAAAAATCTGTCTGGGGATTGGTCCTGCTTTGAGCAGGAGGTTGGACTAGATACCTCCTAAGGTCCCTTCCAACGCTGATATTCTGTGACTTCCCTTGTCTAATGTTATTTGTCCCTATAACAGAGCCAACTTGTTGGGGCAGAGGCTATGTTTTTAATGCCCACCAGTGCAGTGTGCTACTTTTGAAAAATCAAGAAGCTGAACAAAGAAAATGTCTGATCCATTGCAGTGTTTGCTACTCAAATGACATCATTTCTTAAAGAAGAGATTTTTATATGCAGATGCTTCACATGGATTCACTGTTTTTGCCATTTGAACAACAATATTTTTCTTCAATCAAATATTTCATAGAAGTTTGGCTTGCAGACTGATGGGTCTGGGCTCCTCCTAACGGTATCTTAGTAATCACAGAGAGCAGAATACCCCCCTGCAGGTGTTGTGCATGGGATCCTCGCAAGCAGAACCCCAGTGATGTCAGTGAGAACTCCAAATACAGAGCAGCTCAGGCCCTAACAGTGCAGGTGTCACACCCACTTTAATAATTCTGATGGGGCATTGCATGAGTCTTCATCTTAGAGCTGTAAGTATTTCCTGTTTTACAAAATAAACAAATGCAGTAAGGCGACAGAGGTGTGAACAAACAATAGTGTGTGACAACCCGAGGGGTAAGAATAGCACGGCAGACACAGAAAAGAAGGTATCATCAAAGGAAACTGCTGTAAAGTGTTACATGTTGGAATAAAGAAGAGGAAGGGTTTAAGTATTATTAAAGATCAAACACCTCAGTAGCAGGAAAATTAGGGTTCTGGTCTTAAAACCCAGTCACACTCCAACTTTAGGGCACTCTATATATAGCATGTCTTGAAATTCAAAATAAAATGTGTAGAGGTTTTTTGGCTCCAATGCTTATGTTTAGAAAAGCTTTTTTACAGCAAGGGAGAGAGGGACTGTACCAGGGAACAGATGGAAGTGACAATATACAGAGTGTTGTGATGCTTTTCCCACTACCTTCTTTCGGGTTTAGTTATCTTAGACGTGTCCCTTCTTTCATATTTTCACCTAATGGAACTAAAAGCCTCCACCTACCCCAGGGCTGGAGTGGAAGAGAGAAAGAGCACTTGGATGTACACGTAAACCACTCACATGGTTCTATGTAACCTTCTGCCACCAGACATGTGGTGCAAGTCCCTAGATAAAGGTTCATGTGGAAGCAGTTAAGGAACAATATTTACCAAGTGTTCTTGATCCGAATCCACACCGACCCTGTGGAGGAGAACACAAGGAAATGGTTAGCACGAACACAAACAAACCCACAGCCATGCGTGACAGTCTTTAGAGGAGCTCTCTTTTAGGTTTGGATTCATAGCAGGTTAAGTACATTCATCAGCTTTTCTTATCAGAGGGGTAGGGTCAGATTTGGCTCCACTCACATGGGAGAGATTGCCCATAATGGACAAATATTGATACGCAGCACAAGCCTGTCTCAGAATTTCCAGTTTGCACACACTGTTCAGCCACGCCCCCAGGCCTGGATTAGCACCAATCGTGGCAGCTCAAGGTTGACGTCCATCGATGTCCCTATTCAGAACAGCACTTAAATCACCTGCTTAATTTTAAGCACATGCTTAAGTCCCACTGATGACTATATAGGTGTGCCATGTGCTTAAATGTTTTCCTGAACTGGCGCCAGCGCTGTGTGAGGAAAGTGGTCTGATGTGCCTGTACTGAGCATGGTTCCAGAGCATGCTAACGCACCTCACTCGCAATATTCAAAATCCAGCCCTCTCTCCCCACAAGTGTGCTAACAGCGCTGCATAAGTACAAGTAAATGCATTCAGAGGCCATGGTTACAACACACAGGACTATGTGGGGGTGCCAATAACTATGAATATGATGCTAGAAAAAGTTGTCCAATGTACCTCGTCTGTTTTTTGCTCTCACAAGGGGTGGGACTCAGCAGAGGAGCACTGGAAGGGAAGGGTGAAGCGTGCTCTGCATGTTTGGGAGAACAGTGGTAGAGAGGAACAAAAGGAGATGAGTTTCTTTGATCTCCCCATCATCCACACCTGTGAAAAACTCCTACGGGCTATAGGACCCCAATGCTTAAGCAGCACTTACTGCTGAGTCTCAGACAGCTTAAAGTACACCGCTGAAGGTGGCTGCCTCCATGGAAACAGATGTCAGACTGCCATAATGGGATAAGGCGATTAGAAATGACGACTGTTTCAGTTTTAAGGCCCAACTGTGAGATTCCAGAGTGGGGAAATCACAGAGACTTGCACCTTGGAAGGAACCAAATAATACTGAGTCCTGCTACAATACTGCACCGGATTCCAGGGGGATCACTGCATTCTAGGAAAAGAGAGGATGGGGGACAAAGGGCTCACTCACCTGATATGCAAGCAAGATAACATGGCTGTAGTGCCACCGCCAAAAACCCAGACGGTGAAAAACACAATGAGGAGTGTTGTGCTGAACATCATCTGTCTAGCGTAGGTGGCAGTGTCTCGAATGGCCAAGGCAAAAGCCATGGCGCCTCGCAATCCTGAGAGGAAAGGCAAAGTGGTGAACTCCAGTAGCCTCATGAAATCTGCAGCCCATGCTGGTTCCCACTGTCTATCTCCAGGTTTCTACAAGCCCCAAACAGGGGCTTATTTAATCTAAGTCGTGTACCCTTGGCATCCTCAATCCTCTCCCTAGACTAACCGCACCCATTCTGCCTGCCAGGTTACTCTTGGCTGCAATCAAGTTCTCATCATCCTTTGCATTTCCAGAGCACCTGCCATTGGAGAGCTCAAAGTGCCCTGATGAGCTGAGTGAAGCTGGCATTACAATCCCCATTTTAAAGATGAGGAAAACAAGCAGTGAGAGGTCAAGTGTTTTGCCCGAGGTCACAGCTGGTCATGGCAGAGCTGAGAATGTATCCTGGCCCCTTAAGCACTACGCCATTTTGTATGTCAGAGAAGAACTGAACTCAAAACTGATACATTTATATTAACTAGTTAGGATGTGGATATCTGATGTGCGGCCCTGGTTTCACACGTAGCCCAGCTGAGTTTAAAGTTGGAGGAAGAATGTTTCAGGCTGTTGACACAGGGTGGTTACTCGTGCATTCATGAGAGGGATTGGCAGGGAAGAGACACAGGGACTGGGGTAACATACCAGCAAACATCATCATGTGCTGGAGATTTGTTCCAATCTTGTTTCTTCTCCCCAAATTAAGTAAAAAGGACAGGGGATAAATATTAGCAGCTCTTCCCAGGAAGATGGCAAGCTACATTTGTACACACGTTAAGGACATTTTTTCTTCAGTTCATTTCCCAATATACCCTACATCTGCATTCAAAGTCAATTTCTACTGTACACCAGGATTCTTAAGAAACTTGAAAAGTGTCCCGTCCATTGCAATTAATGGATAGTAACCCAGCTTCAGGTGCTCCGATATCCTGGTTAGGGGCAAACTACAATCTTATCTAAGCAGAATCCAGGACTGCAGTTCAAGATAATCATAGAGAGACAAGTATAAACAAAAGAAACAAGACAAAGAATACAGTGCAAATTACATAGCAGGGAAGAGGGGAAAAAAATCACTAGTTCTCCATTCCATCCCCTCCCCTCCAGCTCTTGTTCAACCTCAAAAACTATTAGCTGCATATGTGTCAACTAGCAACAGTTACAGCAACTTTATCAACCTCAGGGACCTTTCTGGAGTTCAAGGTATCCCGACTACGTCCATCCTTCTGCTAAAGTCACTCTCCCAAGGGTACCAGATTTCCAAACTTTGCTGGAGTTTGAAGGACACATGCTCTAGGGAAGGGCCAGTCCCTACAGATTATCCCGTGAAATGAAAGCTGTAAGAGTCCAGCTAGCAGGGAATATTCTCACACAGTTTTCACAGCCTTGGAGATCCAACCCCTTCACATTTTTGCCTTTCCCTTTTAAACTGTACCTTTTGATACTGACGCCCCCCACGGGAACAATAACCTTGTAGCCAGGTTCCAGTTCTGCCTACAATAACATGCAAAAACCCTTCCAGCTTTTATTTTCTTTCCCGAATGTCATGAATTGCATGAGATACATTTTCATCATAGTGCTCATGAATGTCCCCATTCCCTAAGCCAGTTTCCACTGCAGAGGCGCAATATACTCCTCTTGTCTATTTCCCCAGGCAGGACTTCTTTGCTCTCCATCCCCTTGGCACATTGGCACAGCCTTGCAAAAAATCACAACCATTTACCATACCCGCCACAATTTCTCTTCTCCAATCCTGACAAAGAAAAAGCTCATGATATTTTACTCATCCATCCAAAGCAAATGACTCAACCCAGGCAAACGGGAGAAGACAATTTTACAAGGCTGTCCTGGTTTCCCTACAATCCCAAACTGAACGCCTCACAACTCTCACTCTTTGTTTTGAGACATCCACATTCCCTTTTATTTGTCTGAGGACAAGCCCCCGGTCTGCATTAGCACAAGCACATATGCAGAACAGCAAAGCCTTTAGTGCATTACTTGTAGGCACCAGCTCACGCTTTCATGCTGCTGATTTGAGAGGAATTTTTCAGATATTAGCCAAGCTTAACAGTCGATCCTGATCAACAGAGAAAGTCGGATGTGAATGGCTTTTTCTACAGGAAGCGTTCCATCTTGCAAAACCACTACAGTTTTATTTAGTACCACAGGAACACGTGAGAACCCTTAGTTCCTCAACAGCACATTTACAATTCAATGCAGAGTTTCAGGCTGAGGTGGTTATAATATCCACTGACATGGACTCAAGTAACAGACATAAAAGCTTGGCAAAAGCAGAAATTGACATCTATAAAAATCATCAACCGAGACAAAAATGCATAAGGGCTTGTCTATACAGACAGGTAGTGTGCAGTAAGTTGGGGTGTATATCTACAGCACACTCACGCACTATGCGCCAACTGGCTGTGTAAACCATGTTACTGTGCATCAAATGCTCCCTACTACACCCTGACCTACTCCTGCCTGAAATGCCCACTAAACTGGGTTGCTCCAAAGGATACAAAGGCTCCCACTATAAAAGTAGGGTTGAAGTCGTGATTCTGGAAGGTGAACAATGTGAGTCCCATGTAGGAGAAGATGAAATTTTCTGCCAAGAAATTCAGAAGCTCAAACAACTAAAGAAAAAATAAACGTAGTTAGTTATCTTGCAATAAGACAAAGGTGCTCTCCTGCCTGTAAAATACGTCCACAAAAGTGATTTTTAATAAAAGCCAGGCATATTCAGAAAACCCAACTAGCTCTTGCAAAGGAGAGAGAAAAGTGAATTTGATATTCACAGAGGTTGAACAGTTCTTACCTGTTTAGTTCTATGCTGAGACTCTGTAGACAAGTTGTTATAGGTATAATGGGCCTGGGTGATTCCACAGAACAATACTGCAACCACACCTGGGGATCAGAACGCCACAGTCAAACTTTTGTACGTAAAATGGGAAACAAGAGTTACTTATTTATATTTCCTGATTTTTATGCAACACTAAAATATTGAAATAATTATAACTTTTGCATTCCTTTCTTCTAGTCTTCTCTCCCAAGAGACTCATGAAATGTACACAATTTAAATTTGGGGCGGTTGGTGGGGGGTGAGGGGAAGTGAATCACTAGATTTTTTCCCTTTAGGCTACATGATACGTTTTGTGTTGTAGTGCAAGTTACTTGATGCTGAGTGAGATTATTGGCTGCAATAAATACATTTGAGCATAGGGAAGCCATTTAGTAGTTCAACACATATGTGTTAATGTGTCTCTCAGCTATACAAATCCCTAACTCTCCTACCCATTTGCAGCAGCTAACACGCTGTATCTTACCTGTGAAACCACATGCTTCAGCCAGCAAGAATGTGCTCCAAGACATCAAGAAAAACAAACCAGTTTCCAGCAAGGGGAACTCACGGAGTTTGGTAAACTTGGTGACGTTGCAGACTGTTAAGGACAATATATTAACACAGCAGATTGTAGCTACACTACATACAACAAATAAACAGGAAGACTCACGCTATAACTTATTTTCTGAGTATCAGACATTTATATTATGGTAGAGCCCAAACCTATCAGGACAAATTTCCTGCAAACAGCAAGGTGAGAGACAGAGAGAGCCCATACTAACAGCAGGGCAGAGGCAGAGTAAGGACATGGTGATAAGCCCATATTTTTTTTTACACTGAGTTAGGGTGGGAGTATATTTATTGACTTTAATAACTGTTGGATCAGTCCTAAGGCAATTAACTTCACATAATCCAAGAATTGAGATGTAATGTAAACTTTTGATTTAAAGAATTACAGAAAACTTTCTTGATGACTTACTGTCCCCAACTTGGTAATATACATGGGCATTCATATTTCAGGTGTACCTAAAATCACTACAGAAGTATTTATCTTCCCTTCAAAATGTTGATTGTGCCAGGTACAGAGAAACTCCTCGCTTAACACTGTAGTTATGTTCCTGAAAAATGCAAATTTAAGCAAAATGATGTTAAGCGAATCCAATTTCCCCATAAGAATTAATGTAAATGGGGGAGGGGGTTAGGTTCCAGGGAAATGTTTTTCATCAGACAAAAGACTATATATATCTACAGTACATGTACAGTATTGCACAACTGATTATTTTTAGTCTAAAGGGACAAATGTTATTTTGAGTGCTGAAGTACTGTGTATGCAGAGAAATCAGAACAAGCAAAATTAAGCATGCTCTTCTGTCAAAGTGAATTTTAGGGGCGTGGGGAGCTGATAGGGGCTGCTGGTCCGCCCTGGTTCCAAGCCCCCACCAGCTAGTTCCAACGGGCTGCTCTTCCTGCAAGCAGTGGACAAAGCAGGCGGCTGCCAAACAACGTTATAAGGGAGCATTGCGCAACTTTAAACGAGCATCTTCCCTAATTGATCAGCAACGCAACGTTAACCAGGACGACTTTAAGTGAGGAGTTACTGTATATATATCAGGCCAGATCCTGCTTCCCTGACTCACACAAGAAGTCACGCTGAATTTAACTCCCAATATACCTTTTGTAGAGCTATCTAACAAGTGCAGGACTTAGATAAACTAAGCTGCAACTTATGAACAATGGGTAGTATCTGAAATCGCCTTCAAATAAAATGAAGTGGTCTATATTAACTGTCCCAATGATATAATGTTTGTGATGCAGAAAGAAACTGTACACTGCAAGGAAATCAGACCATGTTCTGTACAATGGGTAACATTACACGGCTTCCCTCTGATCCCACAACTTTAGCAGCTTTCATTAAACTAGAACAGAAAATCATAAACGCTTATGATTAGATGAAACACATTCTAATAGCATGGAATACGCTTTCTGAAATACCAATGAAAAGGATATTAAAGCTGTGACTACTCCAGTAGCAGCTCCCATTGCAAAAGAGCCACTGAATATCCCAAGGAAGATGCCAATGGACTTAAACATTGCTGTGACATCGAACGTGTGGCTGTTGTCGCCCGCCGGCTGGTATGCTACGATTGAACTGGAAGAAATGAACACTCCTTAGTTTGGAAGGAAGAAAGGTGTGTGGAGCTGCATGCTAATCTAATGGCTGTTGCCATGGCTTCTACTGATGACGATCTCGAAAAGATGGAGAAACATGGGATAAAAGGCAAAAAGGGGACTTCAAGTAGCGTGCTGAAGCCACGCTGCGACTGCACCTGACTTCTCAGCACACATCGCACCAGCTCGAGGAACCAAATCAAGCTCTCTCTGTACTTTTGGAGCCACCTACACTATTGGGTTTTGAGGAGGTTTATTCTACTGTTTGTCACCCGCAGGTAGCCAGGAGGCAGGAGCCATTCCAGGAGGATACTGACCCCTCACCACGGTCATCCTTGCCTTTGCCATTTCCATGCCGCTCTGCTAAAATATGCTCTACTTGGGGCTACCCTTAAAGCCCATGTTGGCACTTCAGCATAGTCCAGAATGTAGCAGCCCACCTGTTTCCCAGAGTGGGTAGTGAGAGCATATTACACCTGTGCTCTGTGAACTACGCTGGCTCAAACTATAGTGCCCCATGTGACTCACCTTCTCTTGGACCCTATCTCCCTAAAGAGCAGCATGATGCCTGGGAACAGCCAAGGCGCATTTACCAACAAGCCCAGATGTTCTCACTGGCCATGAGACGTTTCCAGGGAGGCTCCCCAACTGTGAAACTTGCTCCTCATGATGTTATGCAATACCCCAAATTTAGTGACCCTCGCATCCTGGCGCAAGACACCTTTTTGGACACTAAGCTGTGCACAATTGCTAGTTCATTTACAGTTGTTTGGCGGCATGGGAGGAGTACATTGAGAAGGGCTGTTTGTGATGCCCACTGTGTGAAGTTTAAGTTAACAGGATGCTGCAGCTATCTATGATGTCCAGACAACACGGACATGGGCACATACAAGTCAAATATACCATTCCTCCTACTGTTTGCTGTCTCTGAAGGCATAGATTTTAAGGCCAGATTGTATCTAGTCTGACCTCATGCATAACACTGGTCATAGGACTTCCCTGAATTAATTCCTGCTTCAAATCCCATAGCTGTGGTTGGACTAAAGCAGAGCTTTTCAAAAAACATCCAGAGCTGGAGAATCCATCACCACTCCTGCTAAGTTGTGCCAGTGGTTAATTTCTTTCACTGTTAAAAATTTGCTCATTTCTAGTCTGAATTTGTCTAGTTTCAGCTTCCAGCCATTGGATCTTGTTTGTCTACTAGACTGAAGAGCCCTCAATTACCAAAATTTTGTTCCCCTTGTAGTTACTTACAGACTGATCGAGTCACCCCTTAACCTTCTCTTTCACAAGCTAAGCAGGCCGAGCTCTGTAAGTCTCTCGCTGTAAAGTGTTCTCCAATCCTTTAATCATTCTCATGGGTCTTCTCTGAGTCCTCTCCAATTTTTGAACATCCCTCTCGATTTGGGAACACCACAACTGGACCCAGTATTCCAGCAGTGATCGCACCAGTACCAAACAAAGAGAGAATATAACTTCTCTCCTTCTACTCAATGTTCCCTGTTTATGCATCCAAGGACTGCGTTAGCCTCTTTAGTCACAGCATCACACTGGGAGCTCATGTTCAGCTGATTATCCCCCACGACACCCAAATCTTTTTCAGAGCCACTGCTTCCCAGGATAGTGTGTTTCATTCTGTAAGCATGGCCTGCATTCTTTGTTCCTAGATATATGACCTTACATTTGGCTATATTGAAACATGTATTGTTTGCTTGCGCCCAGATCGCTCTGTATCAATGACCTGCCCTCTTCATTATTTACCACCTCCCGACCTTTGTGTTACCTGCAAACTTTACCAGTAGTGATTTTATATCTTCTTCCAGGTCATTGGAATGCTAAATGGAGCATGGCCAAGAACTGATCCCTGCGGGACCCCACTACAGACACAACTGCTCGGTATGATTTTCCCTTTACAATTACACTTTGAGCCCCATCAGTTAGCCAGCTTTTAATCCATTAATGGGTGGTGTGTTGATGTGTTCTAGTTCCTGAATCAAAATGTTATGCAGTCCCAAGTCAAATGCCATGCAGAAGTCTATGTATATTATGTCAACACTATTACCTTTAGCAACCAAACTTACGCTCCCATCAAAAAAAGATAAAACCCATAAACCTATGTTGACTGGCATTCAATATTACCCTCCCCTTTAATTCTTTATTAATCAAGTCCCATAACAGCCATTCCATTATTTTGCCTGGGATCAATATCAGGCTGACAGGCCTGTAATTACCCAGGTCAGCCTGTTTACCCTTTTTAAATATTGGCACAACATTAGCTGTCTTCTAGTCCTTTGGAACTTCCCCAGTGCTCCAAGACTGTTTGAAAATGAGTATTAATGGTCTGAGAGCTTCCTCGTCGGCTCTTTCAAAACCCTTGGATGCAAGGTATGCAAACTGGATCATTTTAAAATGTCTAACTTCAGTGGCTGCTGCTCCTGAGTTACAGTTGGAATGGAAAGTATTTCATCAATATCGTATGATAGGAATATATCACCTGGCTTTTTACCAAATATAGAATATATATTTTTTCCTGCATTATTACTGACAATTTTACCATTTCCATCTAGTAATGAACCAATATTATTAATAGGATTCTTTTCCCTCCTAATATACTTAAACTCCTTATTGTCCTTAATTCTGCTGGCCATACATTTCACATTGTGTCCTCTTGCTTCCCTTATTAATTTTCTACAATTCCTAGTTTCTAATTTGTATTCATGAAATCAACTTCCCCTTTTTTACCAATTGTTTTATATATATTTATAGCAGATTTCACTTCCCCTCTAAGCCAGGCTGATTTTTTAACCAGCATAGCTTTCTGTCTCACTTGTGGCATCTAGTAAAATATTCTTCAATAGTTCCCAATTATCATTCACATTTTTCTGCTTAAATTCTTTCTCCAAGCTGATTTGGCTCAAATTGTTTTCAGCTTTGTGGATTTGACCCTTTATAGCACCATATATTACTGGTTTGGATGTTATTCTATTTACACACAACAAACGTAATCAAGTCATGACCACGTGCACCTAAACAACCACTAATTTCAGTTCTGTGATCAACTCCTCATTATTGGTCAAAATTAGGTTTGATACAGAGTTAGATCTACTCTAGCAGAATGGGGGCTCTGCGATGGCCACAAGCTGAGCTGGGAGCCTTTACAAACATCTTCACAATTTTACTAGATTTTTTTATTTTGTTGTCTGATTCTGTGTCTCACTCTCTCCCTCCCCCAGCATCTAGAGAATTGAAAGGGCTTGTTCCACCCTGTTGGCTACCCAGTCCCCTACTGGCACCAAACCCTCTCAGCTGCATATCCTCCCCACAACAACAGCCTGTCCAGAAATGGGAAGTGGTGATGACAAAGAAGAGGGTAAAATGAGAAGGGAGGAAATGCCCCCCTTCCCACCACAACCCAGCAGTACACCACCATCCTTTGTCTATGGTGCCTGTTTAAGGACCATAATGCAAATCTTCTGGACTACAGCACAACACGGCCAGACTCTAGGGATGTGGAGACATGGAAGACCAGCCCCTGAAAGGGCCTCGAACCCCATTACCCCACTCCTTCCCAAGCCCTCACTGTCACTGGGTTGAGGAAACAACTCCTTAGAACACCACCCACTAGGATACATCCTAGGCACCTAAAGCCAAACTCTTGATCAATAATATCGTTCAATGGAGGAGGAAAAAAATAACTTGAAGCTCCTGCTGCCAAATGCAAGGTCAGTCATCAAGAAAACCAGCACCATCCCTGATCCCCTTTTGGATGAAACACCTGGCTTTGCTTATATCACTGGGACATGGCTCAATGCAACCTCTGATCCTACCCTGGCACAGCTAATCCCCAGAGGATACTCTGTATGTCGCAAGCCAAGACAGACTCTGGAATGAACCCTTGGGTCTCATCACCCATGCCAAAGCTCAAGAAGCCCTGAAAAATATTAGAGCCACAACTGTGAAAGATCCATGTTCCTTCTGGCTGGTAAAAGTGAATGGGAACAGTCAATGCCTCCTTCTGAGAAGCACATCAACCAAACTCCTTGAAAAATTCAATAGCTCACCAATCCTCAAGTAGCCAACGCGTGACCCTGAAGATCTCCCTAACTACCGTCACATCTGCAACCCCTCATTCCTGGGCATAATCACTGAGAAAGTAGAAACCACTAAACTCCAACAATGCGTGATATCAGCCAACCTCCTGGACTGCTCACAATAAGGGTTTGCACCAGGACACAGCTCTAGTGGCATTAAAAGATGATTTCCTCACAGTTGTGGACACAGGTAAGATTTCCAGACTCACATTGACGGCCTTCTCTGCAGCCTGTGACACAGTGGACAATAAGGAACTGCTAACACTCTACATGACGCAGCAGCAGGAGTTGCTCTTTTCCAGCGCTCAGAGAGTGATGATGGTAACTGCTCCTCCTCTCTAAAGGCCCTCACCTGCCAGGATCCATCCTGTCTTCAACATCTCCATGAGACCACTGGGATGCCATGGGCTTAGCTACCAACAGTATGCTGGTGGCACTCAACTCTCTCTCTCATTCTCAAATGATACAGCCAACCCCACTACTAAAATGCCAGGAGGCTTACAGGAAATTGGCTCTTGGACGAAGACCAACCGTCTCACACTGAACCCTGGTGAGATCGAAGTGATGCGGGTTGAAAAGAAGAAAAGCTTTGAAGAGGCGGCCAAGACATTGTCACCACCTTCCACCGAAGGCACACAGCCCCATTCGTCAAAGTGGTGGGAAGGCTCAAGGCCCTGCGTGACTCCCCGCTAAGCTTGGATGGTCAGGTGGCCTCAGTTTCACCTGCAGCTTGCTAGGAAATGTCACCCCTTCCTCCCAGATGAGGACCTGGCCATAATGACCCTCGCATGTGTCCTCTGCAGGCTGCATCACTACAGCTCATGGTACTGGAAGCTGAACATGAAGACGATGCACAGGATCCAGGTGGTACAGACTGCAGCTGCTCCCTTCTCCATGGCTCAGGCTGCCGTGAGCCCACCAGGCCTGTGCTCAAGTCTCTCCACTGGCTCCCGGTCAGCTCCTGATGCCAGTTATGTCCTTGGTCCTAATTTTCAAAGTAATTCATGGATCAAGCCCCAGTTACATCAAAGACCAAGTTTTGATCCATGAACCTGTGATAGCCGTGCTCCTTGGGGACAATGCAGATCACAAAGCTCAGGTGATCTGCCTATGGAACAGTCTTCCAGAGGAGATCAAGCAAAACCAGACCCTGACCATCTTTAGGAAACCCTGCAAAGCCCCTCTCTTTGAGAAAGCCTTTCCACCATAAGCAACAATTCAATCACAACTTTTATTCCTCAAGCCTTCCCAAGCCCACCCCACCAAAGCCCACCTGACTCCAAAACCTGCCCCGTAAAGGGAGAAGTGCCAGAGACGCTCAATAGGGACTTCTCTATTGATTTTCTATGGAAGGTGCTCAGATACTACGGTGATAAACAGCTTCAGGCTTTAGCAACAAGTATAACAACAGAGGCTTTGGAGATTTCAATGCCCCACATAGCTTCTGTCCACATTAAAACTTTAGTTAAACTGCAGTTTGTGGTTTTCTCCTGACCCACCATTTCAACAGATTCACATTATTACTAGATTGAATTTTAACGGTAAACTATCCAATTTAAGGCTTTTTAAATGCATGCTGCAGCACCCTATTCTAATGTTAATCTTTTCTTAGTTCTTTCCTAAGCAACAGCAGCAAAAAACTTAAATGTTTAAAAAAAACCAACAACTATGCATGCAGTTTTCCCCTTTTTATAGTAGGAAAGGGGGAGCAGAATAGAATTTGCATTTACAAAGCACCTTTCGTGACTGAAATAGAAGTAGGTAATGCAAATGCACCACAACACAGCTAACTATTCAACTCATTCCCCTCCTTTCAACCCTGAGGGGAGATTGGAGATGGTTTTACTACACTTAAAATTTAGGTTGACTTAGCTACATCACTCATGGGTCTGGAAAATTCACACTCCTGAGTGACAAAGTTAAGCCAACCAACCCCGCAGTGTAGAAGCTGCTAAGTCAACTAAAGAATTCTTCCATCAACGTATAGCCACTGCCCCTCAGAGAGCTGGATTAAGTACAGCAATGGGAAAACCCCTTCCATCGCTGTAGGAGGCATCCACAATATGCTACAAGCAGCACAACTGCAGCGCTGTAGGTGTAGCGCTTGTAGTACAGATAAACCCTAAGAGGAGGAAAGCTGTCCTGGAGATGCTGGGGCAGGCAGGATCTAAGCCTACATACAATTCCAGAATTTTACCTAAGCAGTCTCCAAAGTCTTGCCTTTTTTTGTTAAATATTCAAAAACTACCCCAGTAAATGGGAGACAACAAATCAGAGCTTTGGACTCCTAGCACAGTAATCATCTCCAACTGCAAGCAAGACTGAGTTGACTCTCCTGTTACACTTAAAAATGAGTTCTTTTTTGTGTGTCAGGGAAGAGATTTCTGTAGCTAACTTACTAAAGGTAGGTAAGCTTGGTCAGTATGCTCTGAGCAATTGGTATGCATCAAATCCACAAAGAGAAATCCTTGTAGATTATATATTTAGGTCTTCAATGTAATCAACTAGTTACAGTAATGCACTCTCTACTTACAAACCTAGGGTATATTTAAAAAGTGTGTTTCTATCTGTTAGACATCATTGCTAAAGGGATGTGTATTAGGTCATGATAACACTTCGACCTTTGTCACTCCTCCCCATTTCGAGGGGAGGGCTACACACAACCTTGCACCAAAATAACTCAATGGATTGTAGCTCACACCATTTTTATTGTACAACTTGTACAAGTGAATGCTCTGATTTCTGAATAAGAGTGTTTTATTTCGATTTAATTTAATCAGAAGAGGATGCTCATAATCTGAAATATGAGCCTCCACATACAGAACTTGCAACAAAAGGGATGAATTACAATTGATTTATTTATTTAGGTTCACACAGGCTAGTGGGTGTGTAGACCAGCCCTGAATTTCATCACTGTGATGTGCAACATATTCACCTACTCTCACCCAGAACCTTGCAACACACACCCTTCATGTTCAGTTTTATGCTGGGACACATCTTAAATATGGGTGGATCATGCAATGCTTACATACTCTGGTGATGGACCCAATATAAAAACAAAAAGAGATTAATACAAATAGTCGAAGAGACATCAATAGGCTATTCAATTTAGTAAGTACTGCTCAGATACGAGGTGCAGGACTGGTCCACACATTGTAATTAAAATGTGGACAATTACCAGTCTGGGTTCTCAAATGTTTCAGAAGATCTAAATTATTTTCTGCATTCATCTTAACCATAAAAGAATCTGCCATGATCACAAATACTATATATTTCAAAACAAAACTTTCATGATAACAAATACAATGAATATGCAGGAAAAATAGGTTACAGATGCAGAAAAGTTTGAAAGCATCCACTTGACTTAAGGAGATACTGAATTTCTGGCACTGGTGCTCTGAGTCCAGATATTAACTACAGTTGCAACAACTATCTTCTTCTCAATGCCATGGCATGTGGAAGGTGAAAGGAAGCAGCTGCTTTCCCAAGTATTTCCACTAGAGGAAAAGCAAGTGTGTGTGGGTGGAGAATTATTTGCGAGTGATCTCACCCGTGAGTAGCATTAGCAGGATGCCACAGCAAAAGAGCAGACGTGTTGTTCCTTTTTCACATTACAGGTGGGTGTTAAGATTTCCTATTGACTCATTCAGTAGGCAAAAAAAAATAAATAACAAAACATGCACTGTAATAGCTGTAATTACGGCCTCAGTGTTGCTTTCAATTCCCAGCAGCAGTCTTTCATTGATAGGCTAATTCGAGGGGGATTAATACAGAGGATTGTATTAGGTGGATTAGTAATGAATTCTGATTATTATAAATATTGATATTTCTATTTTCTCTGATGCAAGACCAGGTGATTTTTAGTGTCTCACATGTGACATACACAACGATTAAAAAAACAGAACACACTTACGAAGACAGGACTATGGCAACGGCATCGTTGAGGACGCTTTCACCAAAGAGAAGGGCATACAGCTCAACATCAACCTGAAGCTCATGGAATATGGCAAGAACAGTCACTGACAAACAGAAAAATAGAGAGACATTTAAAAGAGGCCATTACTTTTTTTATGTAGATATATATATAAAGCAAACTTGGCCTTTCTAGAATTCTACCTTCCTTCGTATTTTACTAGTCTGCTTCTCAGTGTAGCAATGCTTCATGCAGTCTTTGCTACTCTTCCCTGTGCCCACTCAACTTTGTGTTTTTTACAGTTTATGTTGTTTTTTACATACAGAACGAAGACCTGTTTCTGCCCCCGTATAACACGGAGTTATCCCCCATTGGAGGCCTTTTTTAATTCTCTCTTAATCTCAGAGTAGTCTTGATTTTATCATAAGATCCTAGAAGTGCTGGTTAATATCAATATGAACCAACATCAAGGAAAGTGCCAGTACATGTTAGAATTTTGGGGTCATCTGGAAACAACAAAACAACGGGCCAAATTCCGCCTCCAGTTACTCTGGTTTTACAGCAGTGTAATGGAGATTGGAATTTGATCTATTGTTTCTGCAACTGTTTGACTCCGAGTTGGTAATGAAAATAAACCAAGTTTTACGGTCAGTTTCATGGGAACCGTAAGAATGTCTAGAATAAGCAAGATGTAATACACTGCAGTCCTTGCTCTTGTGTCATGCAAAGTCACACGGAGGCATTTCTCACATAGGCTTGGACTAATGCAATGTGACTGCCCTAAAAACCCTTTTAAAACAATTACCATATGAAAGGCAAGAAACTCAGATATGCATATTTAAGGAGCTTTAACCCATTTACACACAAACAAAGGCATTCATTGATTGACAGGAGATTAAAATCCACGTAATACTTTATTCAGGCTGAAGCAGCATAGGACCCAATGACCAAAACCAGGTTGGTTCAAGAAAACATGCCCATTGCAGAAAGCCGCTAATGCAGATACTTCATTTTAAGCATGTGTTTAAGTCCCACTGAAGTCAGTGAGACATACGCATATACTTAACTGCTTTCCTGAACAGGGGCCATAAAGAGAATCATTTGTTAAGCACTAACGGTGTGCTTGCCGCTGCAGAAGAGACAGAATAGACAATCCCTGCCCAGAAGAATTAACAGTCTCAACAAATGGACAACACAAAACACACTGGGAGAAGCCGGGACAGGATTTGAGTTCATATTTTAAAATGTTCTATTAAGGGGTAACTGTCAGTGTCACTTGACTGTATTAAGTGTACGGGCACAACTTTTACAGTAAATTGAACAATACTATGATACCGTACAGTAATGATCCAAAACAAGGCAGTGACTCTAAGCTAAGAGGTTATGTTTTGGACCTTTATTTTAGGATGCCGCGGTGGTTTTTTTATTTTATTTTTTTAAAACGGAAAGTAATTGATGGGTGAGATGAGGAGGTAGGAGTTAAACTCCATCTAGCAAGAATAACCATAGGCATTCATGTTATTGTCCAGATTGAGAAAAAGACACAGGCATTGCACGTACACAAAATCTGCCCAGTCTGTACAACACAAGATGTCAATAGCAGCTTTTAAACAGATCTACGCGGGTATGTCTGCGTGGCATCTCGGAGGATGCTTCTCAGCACAGGTAGACACGAACTCCAGCCGGCTTGCTAAAAAGAGCAGCACGACCACAATGGCACAGGCTACACACCTGAATGCAATTCCGCCTGCTCCCCGGGCACATACTCAGGTGGCTGGCCTGAGCAAGCCCACCTGTGCCGCAGTGGCCTCATTGCAATTTTTAGCGTAGAGCACTAGAGCAGAGCCAATGCATGTCTGTCTACCTGCACTGAGGGCTTGTCTACAGCACGCAGCTTTTAGCGACAAGGCTGTATCGACGCTCTTTGTTGGTACTTTGTCGGCAATACTTCCAGCCCCATGAGCGGCGTTACCTTTGTGGGCAGGACGAAGCCGCATTCACACTGCTACTTTCGTCGGCAAAACTTTTGTCTTTCGCGGGTGGGGGGGAGGGGTTTTTTTTTTAAGTACCCGTGAAAGACAAACGTTTTGTTGACAACTTCGCAGAGTAGACATACCCAGATGCTATGTAGACACACCATAAGAATGGCTATAACTTAGGAGGCAGAGCTAGGCTGCAGTGTCTCAGACCCCTGAAGGATTTACTCAAATTTGCTGCGAAGTAAGGCACCAATGGAAGAAATTCAAGTTCTACTCATCCAGAAAAAAAAGGGCAAATTTTTGCTCTGTATTCTTAGATTAGATTATACTGATGAGTACAAATGTGATGAAGACAGTTAACAAGCAAAAAAACCTTGTTGCATTCAAATATAACAACATTTAGCGTTTGTATAGCTCTTTAGATTTACAAAGAGCTCAGCAGACTGGAATAAATTTTATTTTTAAAAATAATCACCATTGTTCTTGTTATGGTTAGATAGAGTCCGTTCATATTTTAGATTAAGACCAAAAAAAATCTATCCATGCAAAACTTTGAGGCTAGAGATTGTCTAGCACATACCCGAAAACACCCTGAATTCACACACTTTGAGCAGTGCTGATTGCTTGCACAGGGTGCTAGAGGCTTACATCTACCACACTCACTGTGGGCCTGAACTAAACCCCAGTAAAATCGACAGACAGCCTCCCAATAGGGTGACCAGACAGCAAATGTGAAAAATCGGGACAGGGGTGGGGGGTAATAGGAGCCCGTATAAGAAAAAGTCCAAAAAATCGGGACTGTCCCTCTAAAAATCGGGATATCTGGTCACCCTACCTCCCAATGACGTTAATGTGAGGACAAGGCTTTGGAGGGGGCAGCTTTTATATATAATTCAATTATTATTTTTCTTGATGGAGATCAATTTTACCTCTAAAAATGAGTCATAATTTGCTTAAACTTCAAAACTCAGGGAAAGATGCCATAAGCCACACATCTCTCTTCCCCCAACCCAAAACAGAACAATACTTTGGTAACATGAGAGGGGAAACAAGGATCACAATATACCTGGGTCAGTAGCTGATACTATGGCACCAAACAACAGACAGTCTGTAAAGTAAAAATCTCCTCCAAGTTGCCCAGTTACTTTCATCAGTGCTACGCAGCCGTACATGATCGACCTGTTGAATAAGCAGAGACATGGCTGGATATTTGAAAAGCATGTGAATATTGTTTAAATAATGCAATTCACTTGAATTTGCAAGTTTAACCCGTAAAGTTACCTCAATACACAATATTTTATTTAATATTTATATTAAACAAGAACAGCAGATTTTCAAAGGTTGGGCTGCGATCAAAGACGGGGGCAAGTCTGCAAAGCGCTAACAGCCCTCAACTCCCATTTAATCAATATACAGTGCCGTATATGTGGTTAGCAGCAAATGGATTTAACATCTGAACTACTCTGTGCATAAAGCTACTTAATACACGCAGTTTGACAGGATAAATATGTCAGCAGCTTGTGGAATGTGTAGTACAGACCATCGCACCTCCCCCATCTCACAAGTGGTTTAATTTCCACAATGTTTTATATGACTGGTCAACGTAATGACCTTTCACTGACTTTGGAATATGCCTCTTTTTCTCTCAATTTGTTTAAGACAAGTCTATATGGAGGCTGAGGTTGCTTTGATCTTCCACAATCTCCTCTTGAGAACATCCTATGTAATTCTCACATTTTTACTACTTAGAATAAGAATTAGTTCCCTTTGTCTGTATGGATGAATAATACTAAATAGAATCACAGCATGGCATAACCAACAATATCCGGGAGCAAACCCAAGCCCCATTAACTTGCCAATTTAACACATCACAGTAATTCTCCTGCTCTCTTGCAATAGTAAGGGACATTTTCAAACACAAATTTGCTTCAGCTACTGCTACGTATGCACATATTGTATCCTAGTAGCTAAAGGGCATCACATCACTAATCACAGGTTAGATCAAACACAGCATGTGTGGGGGAAAGGGAAGGAAGATATGAAATAGTTGGCTTCCTGGAAAGAAGAAAGAAGGGAAAAATCTACTGATTACTTCAATAGCCTTATCTTGTGTTACTTAGAGTAACTCCTTCTACCCCGAGGTACTTCCATATCTTTTAGGCAAAGAAAATTAAAATAGGTAATTTCGGGGGGGGGTTTAAGTTTACATCATCTTCTAGGTTTCTGCTGCATTTCTCCAGTCTAGTAGCACTGTGCCCTACCACAGACCAAAAGAATGGATCACAGCACAGCAGCGTTCCGTACTTCTCCTGAAGCAACTCCTAAAGCCCTTAATCCCTCTGGGAGATTTTTTTTTACTGCTAACACTAAAATGACGTTTGTAGAAACCGCTACTCTTAGGCCAAGTTTTCAGTTTAGACACTATTACAGTTCAGGTGTTTTTTTTTTTAAACCACTATGCAGTTTGTGTGACGCTCTATATTTCATACCAGTGCCTCACTAGTTACTTATATCTACCGATTCTTTCACTGATCCAGTCTCGCAAGTAATACCTGGTATTTAAAGACTTGTGAAAACCTCTGGAAACCTTTTAAACCCAATTTAATATTTTTATATCAATATTCTATTTATTGTAGTAGTAACTAGAAACCAAGAAATACCGTATGATATTTGTGAGACCCTAATTGATCTTCAACACGTCTGAAAGGTAGGCAAATAGTATTAATTCCTCCTTTAAAGAAACTGAGACAGGGAGGTTGAGTATCTTGTCAGAGCTGGGATTAGAACCCAGGAGTTCTAGTTCTAAGTCCTGTGCTCAAATCATATCACTCCATCTTACTCCACATTAAGGCTATATCTATACGGCAAGTGAAGATAGGATTACAGAATGGGTAGGCATCTCCATACTACCTTTAATCTAGCCAGCATAGGTAACAGCACCACAGATGTGTTGGCACAAGCTAGCAACCAGAGTACAAGCCCTCCATATTGCCAAAACCTGTGGATGGACTTCAAATACTCACCCTATCACAAAACAGGAGATAGCCGTTCCAAGAAAGGCATACGCTAGGATTGACCCCAAGTTTCTGAAGAAATGCCTCTAGAAGAGAAGAAACACACTGCATTACAGCTGTACGGATGCTTTGTATTCAAACTGTTGGTACGCTCCTCAGACCATACACATTAAGGAAGTGTTGTCAGCATCTCGTCTTATACTTTGATTGTAAATTCTTTGGGGCAATCAAAGTGTGTTTGTACAGCACCTAGCAAAGTGGGGCCTTGATCCATGATCTGGCCCCTAGGTGCTACCACAATACTACTACTAATAAATAATAATAAGGAACAAACTGTTTGCTTTTAGCAGCTTGTTTAGCAGATTGCTGCTGCTGAGGACTGGGGGATTTCCAAGCCTGGAAGGATTGTTTCCTTTTACATGAGCCAAACAGGCTCGTGTTTCCTTCCTTACATATTAACTCTTCATAGATTTGGATAGGACAAGGAACCTGTCGCTCATTTCAAGCCTGCAAAAAAAGCTTCACGTGACCTAATTTGATTAAAGTGCTTGTAAATGGTTTGTAACAGCTGCCTCCTGGGGAACTCCTGAGGAAGCTTATGTTCTCCTCAGTGACCCAGGCCAAAAGCCGAGTGCCCCTACCTCTGCTTTTCGTAAGTCTTGGTAACAACTGCCTCAATAACTTCGGGATCCCAAGAGACAGCTCTGACCCATACACAATATTCTAACACGTACTGGACCCAAGTCTCTGACATGCCTATAGTTTCCATGTCCCCAGTCTTCGTTGGTTTTTTACGGGAACTCCCATACCTGATCCTTTATGCTTGTGTATTTTGGGGAGGGATACAGACAGAAATTTTACAAGGGATCAGGCAGACAAGCAGGTTCACATCTGAGTGCAAATTTGAACAAAAACTGGAGATTTCAGACAAAGATTATAAAAGTCACAATTATATTTTTTAAGCTTTTCTCCTTTTTTTGTATACATACACCACAGTATAGGATGGCATGAGAACCTTTGTGCTAAGTCACTCTGGCGATGACCACTCTAGAAATAACTTGGGTCTGGTCCACACTAAGCCCCCAGTTCGAACTAAGATACGCAACTTCAGCTACGTGAATAACGTAGCTGAAGTCGAAGTATCTTAGTTCGAACTTAAAGGTACTTACCGCGGGTCCACACACGGCAGGCAGGCTCCCCCGTCGGCTCCGCCTACTCCTCTCGCGGAGCAGGATTACCGGTGCCGACAGCGAGCACTTCCGGGATCGATTTATCGTGTTTAGACAAGACGCGATAAATCTATCCCAGAAGATCGATTGCTTCCCGGCAAACCAGCGGGTAAGTATAGACGTACCCTAACAACGTAGGACTGTGCACTACAAATGAGGCCTGCTGACCTTTGTTCTGTATTACCGTACTCCAGAGCTACAAGCATTTTAAACACCTACGACCTTCAAATAAAATGAAATGCAATGAGACATACCCTTTTTAAGCTGTATCCTGCATAAAATATAATTGGAGGGAGTAAGATATTGAAAAACACTTCAGGATCAAAAGTCACCTGTTTAAAAAGAATAAAATCTGTTGAAGTTAAGATTTCAAGAGACAAAATAAATCACAGTAATCAGAATATGCTGCATATTTTATATATAATCAGACAAGACAGTTTGGCATGAAAGCTACAAGACTAATATGATATGCAATCCTTTAATTTGTACCTTTTACAATATAATTAGCTACTGTAGTAAGAATATATTTATTGTTCTGGTTTACAGTTTGGGCCCAATCCTGCCCCTGCTGCAGCTGAGAACAAAACTCCTATCTAGCTCATAGAACTGGAAGGGACCTTGAAAGGTCATCGAGCTGAGCCCAGCCCAGCCCAGCCCCCTGCCTTCACTAGCAGGACCAATTTTGCCCCGGATCCCTAAGTGGCCCCCTCAAGAACTGAACTCACAACCCTGGGTTTAGCAGGCCAATGCTCAAACCACTGAGCTATCCCTCCCCCCGATTTAACAAATCCTGTCTTGGACATTTGCCAAGAGCTATGCCGTGCAAAGTTTCCAGACGCTAAGCAGCTCACCTTTCTCAGCATTTCGTTATCTTGAACGTTATTAAGTTCATGAGGGCTGATTTCCCCCTTCAGGGTATACTCATAATATTTCCCACTAACATTTACTAACAAAGTAGCTGGACTGGTTTGCACTTGGCAACTTAAGGTTACATTATTAACATCGCTGGGAACGTGAATTCCATATCGAAGGATGACGCCCATCAGAACACCTGGAAATAAAGACACAACGTTAGCTATGCAATATCTGTAAATATTAACCATCTAAATTCCACCAAGAGATGTGGTAGATAAACTCTGAATTTGTACTAGCTCCTCGCCAGCTTCTCAGAGCTGTAAAACCCCAAACCTGTTTAAAAAAAAAAAAATTCATCAGAACTTCTTCCTAGCATACTGACCTGCAGAATGCCCATATTGGTAGCACACTGCTTCTTGAGGGTGGACAGAATTAGCATTTCCTAGGATGCAGCTACTACATCCAGGAAACACACCTGAGATGTGGGCAGATAAACCATATACATCCCACTGACTGGAAACTTTCACACACAGAAACTGCCCCGTTTCCCATGACGCCTTCCCAAACTATAAACATTTATATAAAAGAAGAGAATAAAATACTTGCACTGCTGAGGGGAAATACACAGAGATGGTTGTGCATTCTTTTTAGAATTGAGGAACACATACGTATTAGTGTGTTAGGGCACCATAACAGCTTTAGAGGATTGAAAGATTTCTAACCAGGATAAAAGATCTCTTCCAGGTTGATAAAAAAGGAGCAGTATCACTACTAGAGTCCTAGGTGGAAATCAGTCCTGCCAAGGTGGAAGGTGTTTAGTGCAGTGTAGCACCTGGAAATCAGGAAGAGGGATGCTGTGGAGCTGAGTTTAAGACTCCTGTTGCTTGGCCAGTCAACTGTATTGCAAATAAAGGGCACTATACAAGTTGCAGGCCCGTGCACTAAAACCACAATACTGCAAACCGGCTGATCAGAAAGCACCTAGTATATTGCTGCTGCCAGCTAATGAGTTGTTATTGACTCAGCTGATTCATAGGGGTAGGGGGGATACATTTGCCATACAATAAGGACAGTGCTGTGCATTCCTTTCATATAGAAAACACTCATCTTTTATGTAACACTCAAAGAACACAAGAGTCTTCAACTTTTTTCATTGGCATAAGGACAATCTTAAAGCGCTACTCATTGCACAAACTCACCAGTATTAAAGTTATACTGAAAGGCCCAGCTTCACCCACAAAAGCAAAGTGACTGAGAATTAACGAGAGGGGCTCCCAGAATAAAGCAACAGAGGGTCCTGTGGCACCTTTAAGACTAACAGAAGTATTGGGAGCATAAGCTTTCGTGGGTAAGAACCTCACTTCTTCAGATGCAAGTACTTACCCACGAAAGCTTATGCTCCCAATACTTCTGTTAGTCTTAAAGGTGCCACTGGACCCTCTGTTGCTTTTTACAGATTCAGACTAACACGGCTACCCCTCTGATACTTGATCACAGAATAAAGAAGTTCTTGTTAAGTTTTTGCCCTACTCCAGATTTTTCAAGTGTACACGACAGCTAGTACCCAAAGAGAAATCTGACTGGACTGATGTATGGGATGTTAAGCCCCTCTTGGTATGCACAATAGATGTATTTTCTTGGAAAGAGATGATTTTAGGACTGTCATGAATATTTGAAACTGTAAGAATAACTGTCAACCTTGTCTGAGTCTCCTTAACACAACCCAGGCAGTTCATTCAATGATCATTTTTAACATTTGGAAGCTGGTAGGACTTGATAAGACCTTCCACAGGAATTTCTAAGGGATCTCGTCTTTCTTCATCTGCTTCTCCACGTCTTTTAATCTTTGCAAAGCAGTGCTTCATTTGATCAAGTTGGTTTGCTAGCAGGTGCCTTTCTGCACATTGCAGTCCAGCTTTCAGACCAACTCAAACAGATCTGTACATGACCCTGTGCACATCTGAACAATTTAGGGGCACCTTAACAATACTGGCTTCTAAGTTAAAATTCCTCAACACCTGTTGCTCCTTGCAATATCCTGCCAAATAAATTTCCGGTTCCATGGAAAGCAGGTGAGGGAAAGCACTGGATAAACCTATAATGTTTTCTAAGAAGACCATCCAAGCCTTAAAGATACTGTATCTTGTGTTTGTTAACAGAGTGAAGAGCCTGAAAGACAGCATGTTAAAGAACAAAAATAAGTACCCTTACTATAAACAGAATCACTAAATAGTATGCAAAAAAAAATATACACACACAAAAATGAGAGCTCAAGCACCCTGGGTCTGACCCATTGGGTGACACATCCTCACTTCTAAATGCAGATTTGTCATTCAGACTTACCTTTTAGGGAGGGACAATGTTGCTATGCCCAAACCAGATCTGTTTTGACAATGGTCCAGTGTTACGCTGAAGATGAATACTGAAACATGGGACACACCTAGGCAAAATCTCGCCTGCCCTGCATTGGTTTTAGGTGTAACTGACCCTCTCAACAGAAATCTCGTGGCTACAAGATAGCATTAGTTTGAAGTGCCAGGGATAAATCCCTAGATGGCAATGAACTTCAGAGCGACAAAGTGGGCAAAGTAATAATTTTTATTGGTCCAACTCCTGCTGGTGAAAGAGACAAGCTTTCGAGCCACACAGTCAGCTCTCACTCTCTGTACCATGTATATGTGTTACTACTTCTTACCGCTGCTGGGGAATAGTATAAAATCTCAGGCAAAGATTGCTGGCTTGGAGCTCCACTCTGGTGATGCCACAATCGGAGAGGGTTTAATGTTTTAGTTTGGTAACACTTATAAAAACCTCTCCCTGAACCTGGCCTGGAGGTTGATGGTGGCGAGCCTGCTGACGCAGAGAAGCAAGGGCATGGAACGTTTAAAGGCGAGGATGGTAGATTAATTGGATCATTTTGAAACAAGATGCCAAAGCTAACTGTTTTCATCACATTTACCTTTCCAACAAACAGTGGAGGCCCATAGGCTTTTTAGGTGTTTCTGAATATTTCTGAGCTAGGGTTTCAAATTAAGATCATGTGCTGTCTATGAACACAGCTTTAATGATCTTACATTTTGTGATGCCTGGGTTGGGAGAGCTTCGTTTTAAACATCTGTGTGAAGCACAAAGACCATCAAAATGCTATTTTCCAATGTGCTGAAATAATTCACTGCTGTGCTTATGTCTTTTATTGCAGGCAGACTTTAGCCTCCAGCACAATTTATGAGAGAGATACAAACAGAGAGAGAGAGAGAGAGGTGTTATCATTTACAGTGGAAATATGAACAAGCTGAACCCTAGCATTGTGTTTTACTGGCACGAGACGCAGCTGAAAGAGATCAAATATCAGTGCTTTCTAATGGAATCAGCGGATAGGTTTTCAGCCCAGAATCAGCTAATTCTTCAAAATACCATCCAACCCAACATATGCTACACCTGTGCTGGCATCCTCTGGGCTTAGTTAGCAGCTTTATAGTACCCAAACTCAAATCCCGATGGATCGGAAATCCTGAGTCCAAGTTACCTGAGTCTGAGGACTTACAGGCAAAGATGAAGCTTAAGTAGTTTACTCTGTGCAGTTTTTAGCTAGCTGTTGCTGAGCAATCCAGGGTCCAAACAGCTTCTACAGCACTTCAAGAGATTAGCCTTCATTTTTCCTAATTCCTCACTTGTGATCAGTCTTCAAAAGAGGCAAATTTCCAATATTTCCCCCAAAGCCATAGAGGCAGAGAATGGTCCAGCTTTTCCTATGCAACCACTGAAAAAGTATGTATTTGGTGTTATTCATTCTGCTACAGATTCTCTAAATTCAGTTTAGGAAAGTGAAGATGGAAAAAAAGCACAGTACAGATTAGTCTAGGATCCAAATTACATGACATCCTCTAGAAATGAAGGGAGAACAACCCTGGGATGGGATAAGGGGTAATGGTAGCACAAAGAAGACAACCTCAAGAGACAAGTGGAGTCAAAAGGAAGTCTGAAAAAACTCTGTAATTGCCATGTTGGCTGACACACCACGGATCTCCAGAAATAAAAGCATGAACTACTAC
The DNA here is from genome assembly GCF_013100865.1 of Trachemys scripta elegans. Taxonomy (NCBI): domain Eukaryota; kingdom Metazoa; phylum Chordata; order Testudines; family Emydidae; genus Trachemys; species Trachemys scripta. The sequence goes on along the minus strand of NC_048306.1, from coordinate 4,788,683 downwards.
AGCTTGAGCTAAAGAACTAAGTTTCTCTAGCTGGGGCTGTACCAACTCATATCCTCTGAGAATCGGGGGTCCTGTAACATACTCATCAGTGGGTTACACAATTTTTTGCACATCGATGGAAACAACCTTCTTCCATTGGTTTTAAAATGAATGAGAAAATAGGGCACCAACACTCAAGAAGCTGAATGGATAAAAATCACAACTTTTGGACAATGTTTTTGCTGAGGACGTTTGCAGTACAATAGCTACCAGCTTGACGAACTCAATCACAAGCACCTAATCATGCAACGCCAATTAGAACTAACAACCAACAGGAAAACTGAAATAAAAGACATTTAATACTAGCTACAATTTTAAATACTGGAGGCTACTTTTCAATCCTAAACATATACTTAGTAAGGGCTAAGCTTTGTGGTCAAGTTATAACCTGACTGTTCCTTCTAGCTCAACTCTACCTCTCTCTGCCCATACTCCTAAACGCCTCAATGTGTTGATTTCATCATGTCATCTTAATCCCACTGCTGGTTTCATTCATGTCATCTCAATCATGTTAATAACCATGAAGCTCCACGGTAAGGCAAGATTCCAGTGCTGATCCAAGGCAAGATTCCAGTGCTACTACACAATGCATGACAAGGTCCTCTATCTGCCCATCTCCCCTCTCTCCACTGCGTCAGTCAGCTCCTAGGTCCTGAAATACCTGCAACTACACAGAGCACCTTCCTCAGATCACTCACTTCCTCCAGCTAACGACAATTCTCAGTATGGTATCACCTCTCACTATAGCTCAGCCCAGGAATCCAGGCTCACACACAGCTAAGCAACACACTGGGAAGGAAACTAACAAGCAGACAACAGAGAGATGGAGTGCTGCCTTCTGGCCCCATGGATTTCTGGAACTGGTGAAAGGATGGAGTGTGGGAATTTTCATTCAAGTGACTTTTCCATGCACAATCCCCACATAAACAGACAAGCTCTACCACAAAGCCCTTCAAAATCAGCTGGATCCAGGAACTCGGGGATGCTTGCCACAAATCACTGCATCTAACATGGTTGAATGCTGGGAAAATGTAGATGCAAGGAGGCTGAACAAATCCAAGATACATGCGTATGAATAGAGCATGGATGCAATCCATCAGATTAGTTTTAATGGGGATATAAAACTCGAGTTAAGAACAAATGAGTTAACCCTAATCTAGACAAGGCTTGGAATGGCACAGTTTAAATCACCTGTAACCCACTGGCCTTACCCTACCTATCCATTACAACCCCAAAATACAGTTAATACTTTGCAGAGATCACAAAGTCTAATCAGTTATTGATTAGAAATGTTCAGTTCTGAGCAGCACTCCAGTAAAAAAAAATAACCTGATCAGAGAATGTTATACATCTTTGTAGAAATTACCCTTTTTGGAACCCATCCAACTATATTATAAAGGGCTGCAAAGGATATTTTCCTGCACAGAACTGCTTCTATACAGACCACCTCACACCTCAAATAATTATACCTATTTCCCACTTGATCGCTTCATTGTTGGAACTACAACCTGGATGGTAAGTGCTCTTAACAGGTGAACTAGAACAGTTTCATCTGCTCAAAGACAAACACTATGGGGCAGATTTCCAAAATGACTCAAGAGATTTAGGAGCATGTCCCTCAAACTGCCAAGCACCCATCCTTAAATCAATGGGATTTGTGCTCCTGAATTCCTCAGGTGCTTTTGAAAACACCACTTCAAGTATTTGTCTGCATTTGGGATTTCTGAACCCCCAATGTAGGTCAATTCCTACATCACCTCACACACAGAACAGGACCGCCTTTCTATTATTTACGTTCTGGTTACTTACAAGGGATTAACTGTATTGTGTCCTCTTGACAATCCATTTGTTATGGGGTAATCATTCTGCAAGGCTACTCGTTAACTGGTTTCCTTTCAATGGCATTTAACAACAAATTGAACAGCTTTCAATGTAGGTGTTCACATAGAATATTGAAAGTAAAATGGATTGATAGAATAAGTGATGAAGAGGTCCTAGCACAGCAAAACTATCTACAACAATACAAGCAGGACGAAAGAAGAGCGAGCCATATTTGGGACATATTTTGAGAAGGCCCGGTAACAGGCTACCTAAACAAGCATTTCTTTGGCAATCCCAGGGCAAGAGATGGAGCAGCCAACCGAGATGCATGCTCCATATCTGATAACAGCTGAAATAGCATTATTGTGCAGTCAACATGCCCCAGCAGTGGGTGCCAGATGGGTGGGTAAGTGTTGGGTGTTGTGTGGCAGTTCAGTGGATGGGTCTGGATGGCTGGGGGAAGGGGGGAGAAGTCTCTCACTGAAGACATGGCCAGGCAGGCCTCATGCAGGAAGTGTGCCTGGAGGATGGCTGCTATCAACTGGTTACTGGGTGGCAGCTGAGAGTCGTGTGACAGCTTGGGGATGGGTGCTGGGGGCTGGTTGCGGGCTAGATGAGGGGGGCTGGGGACTGGGTGGGGGCTAGATGGGGGCTGGTTGCTAGATGAGGGGGGCTAGATGGCAGCTCAGGGGGTAGGTGCTGGGGGTTGGTTATTGGGGGGCTAGATGAGCGGGGCTGGGGGCTGGTTGCTGGGTGGGGACTAGTTGCTAGATGGGGGTGCTGGATGGCAGCTCAGGGGGTGGGAACTGGGGGTTGGTTATTGGGGGGCTAGATGAGTGGGGCTGGGGGCTAGTTGCTGGGTGGGGGCTAGATGGGGGGGCTGGTTGCTAGATGAGGGAGGCTGGGGGCTGGTTGCTGGGTGGGGGCTAGATGGGGGGGGCTGGATGGCAGCTCAGGGGGTGGGAGCTGGGGGTTGGTTATTGGGGGGGCTAGATGGCAGCTCAGGGGGTAGATGCTGGGGGTTGGTTATTGGGGGGGCTAGATGAGGGAGGCTGGTTGCTGGGTGGGGGCTAGATGGCAGCTCAGGGGGTGGGTGCTGCGGGCCGGTTGCTAGGCAGCAGCCGGGGCCGGGCGCCCCTCACCGTAGATCATGGCCAGGCCGGTCTCGTGCAGGAAGCGCGCGCGGCGGTGCTTGAAGAGCCAGATGGTGAGGATGGTGAGGGTGAGCAGCAGGATGAAGATGAGGAGGTTGGCGCTGTCCTGCCGGTGACTCTCCTCCGCCGCCTTCTCGGACACGATCTCCTCCTCCAGCGCCACGGGCCGGGCCGCGGCCTCCCCCCGCGCCGCGCCCAGCCCCGCCGCCAGCAGCAGCAGCAGCAGCCCCCGCCCGGGCCGGCGCTCAGCCCCGCCGCGCAGCGCCATGGCTCCGGCTCCGTCCGCAGGGCCCGGCTGGCGAGCGGGGCAGCGAGCGGGGCTCGGCGCAGGCGCCGGGGCGGGGCCAGCGGGGGGCGGGGCAGGCCCGGGTGGGGTGAGGGGGCGCAGGGCCTGGCTGTGCACCGGGGCCTGCTGCTCCCCCGACCCCCTCTGCGCACAGGGGCCCCCCGAGGCGACAGAGTCAGGGGCCCTGGGTGGGGCCCACAGGCGGGGCACGCCGGAGGAGGTGTTCCCAGGGCTCGCGGGAGCCCACCTGCCGAGTGGGACTGTCTGTAGCTAAGTCATGGCCAGGAAGAAAGAGCACCCGCCGTTTCCTAGCTAGCCACCGCCTGTCCTTGGCACCCCACTTTTCTAGACTTGCCTCGCATCGGAGAACAAGGAGGCTGGTGGCACCTTAAAGACTAACAGAGCTGATAGTCTTAAAGATTTGTTAGTCTTTAAGGTGCCACCAGACTCCTTTCAGAGTAGCAGCCGTGTCAGTCTGTATCGGCAAAAAGAACAGGAGTACGTGTGGCACCTTAGAGACTAACTGACTCCTTGTTGTTTTTGTAGATACAGACTAACACGGCTACCCCCTGATACTTCGCATGGGAGAGCAGCACATCAGCCTGCCACCGGGTAAAACAGTCAGTTGCAAACCCCTCGGGAATGGAGGCTGTTCCTAATTCTGAACTGTTCCTATCTCTGAACAAAACAGGGCTCCTTCAAAAGTTTACAATTGAACATTGACTTAATACAACTTTGAAACTTTACTGTGCAGAAGAAAAATGCCACTTTCCCTTTATTTTTGTAGTAGTTTATGTTTAACACACTACCATTCTGTGTTCTTTTGGGGGTCTCTACTGCTGCCTGATTGCCTACTTCCTGTTCCAAGTGAGGTGTGTGGTTGACTGGTCAGTTCCTAATGCTGGTGTTTGTAACGCTGAGGTTCCACTGTACACCAAAACACCACAATATTTCATAAGTTCTGCGGCTTCAAAACTCAAGATGATTCCACCAGCCAACACAACGGCAGTCAGTCAGTGGGATCTAAAACACTTGTGTACAATGGCATTAATGCAGTGCAGTTAGTGTGATTTCTCTCCCCCCGTAACAGTAGTTTTGTGTGAGCTATGTACCTGGAGCATAGGATATATGCTGATATAACCCTCAACAGCACTGGTCCTACAGGCTGGAAAGTCAAAGGTGACAAATAAGCAGGCTGTCCATTTCTCCCTATTTTGGGAGAGACAGGTGTTTCTCAAAAAGGTAAGTTCTAGTCTCTTAAGTGACGGGGTTGGAGTACTGAATCCTTAACAAAGCCATCCTTTCTCTCAAATATTCATTAGAAACTGAAGTTAAACAGGTACAGTATTAACTAAAAATGAACCAATTAAAAAACTTCAGATGGTGCGAAAAAAATGTCTCCTTTCAGTTGCTCAATACACAGACACAACCATGCATACCTACATCTCACATTAAGTTATAATAAATTATAACTGTGATTAATGTATTTTCTTACATTTCTGCCTGCCTTACATGCTCTCTGACTGCTAAACTATTTCCTTATTCCATCACTCCAAACTCTGTCCTCAGCAGCTCTCTTTTAATTAATCTGCCAGATAAATGTTTCCTCCTTCTTCCCCAAATGTGGATTTCCCAAAAATTACCCCATCCCAGAGGCCCAACATGAGCGAGATCCAGTTATGGACTAGTAACAGCTTAAAAATGAGCCCTGCAGGGCTAGAAACAGGAACCTTAAATTGCTGTCCCATCCAAGTTCCACAAAGTACAAGAACGGAGAGGGAGGAAAAAGTGGATCCCCTTATTCTGGCACTCTCTGCTCTCAGAGTAAATTAGAGCAGCCCCAGGGCAGCTCTAATTTATGCTCAACTGCAACATCTCCTAGATTCCATTTAATCAAGTAAGAATAGAAAGAATGGTATCTGGCTACACACTATCTGCAGGGACATCCACTGACTGAACCGTAGGAATGGATAGCTACCCCGACAGCTGAAATGGTTCTATTTCCTAGTGCAGACAAAGCCTGAGGCTGTATAGATGGAGGGATACAAGAAAGTCCCATTCAAATGATTAAAAACTCTAAAACAATCCTTAAGTAGTTTTTAGAACATACATGACATGTAGAGCATGACATGGTGCAGAATAATTTTATCAGCTCATTTTTTGTTCTGCATCATTTGCTCATAACTTCACCCCTTGTAATGCACTCATCCGAAACTCATGCTGACAAAACCTTTCTCCCACACCATCATGTATGCCACATAGATCACATATATAATATATTCCTATTTGTTTAAATATTATTTTTGTTGTAAATATTCATTTAACTGACCTTTAAGGTATTAAAAGCAATCATTGCATTTTACTATAGGGCAAATCTTGTTAGACCATTAGAATCAACAAAATTCTATCCATTTCCTAGCTCCAATATGTTGGTTTTTAAACAAGAGGGAGAACAAATTTAACGATCTTCTGTCCTCACCCCCTCAGTGACAAGATACTCTAATTAGTGTTTCTTGAGAAAAGACTACAAACCTAATCCTACACTCCGCACTGCTAGAACTCCCATTGATTTAATGGGCCTACGTATGCAGAGACCACAAAGCAGACATGTACCTACAATGATACATTTATCCAAGTGGGAGATAAAGGGTAGCCCCAAGAAGTTCTCATAACTAATTTCAAATTTGATTAGGATGAAATTATAATTCTGAAAAGTGTGGGTTTTTTTAAAAAAAGATGTGCTCAGAATTATTTCTTGTAAAACAGTCTGAATTATGAGAGAAGTCAGGGAAACAGGAGATGGCATTTTTAGTGCCTGGCTATTTCTTAACACAAACCCATCACTCTCATAGCCATCTTCTTAAACCTCTGGTTCACAAAATCTCCATAATCCTTTACCGGTCCCCATAACTGTCTGTTTTTTGTTTAATATCAGAACAAAAATAATGAGGGAGGGCAAAGTGCTACCATCTCCTCTTAGTAAACAGTAGAGAGAAGACAACAAGGAGTCCAGTGGCACCTTAAAGACAAAGTGGGTTTTTTACCCACAAAAGCTTATGCCCAAATAAATCTGTTCGTCTTTAAAGTGCCACCGGACTCCTTGTTGTTTTTGTGGATACAGACTAACACGGCTACCCCCTGATAGTAGAGAGAAGCTATCAAATAATCATTGGTTTGTGCATAGAAAGTGGGAGAAACCTGGAGGCTCAAAAATGAATACACATTAACATATTGTGTCTGTGATTAAACTGGGATAAAGGTGTGGGGAGGCTTAGCGGGATGATCGTGCATTGGGAGTAGAAGATGAATGCTTGTGGGGCAACCTCCTATCCTGTAGGGTTGAGGTAAAAGCCTATTGTACCTGCCTGGGCATTACCTCCCATATGGCTGCCTCCATGCCTTTCAGGCAAACAGCAGCTTAAAACACAACCAGCCCTCAGGTTGCCGGCCCTTAAGTAGCAACTTCTGCCTGCCACCTCCAGGTTCAGAAGCGGTTCCGAGCCAGATGTGAAGTCACTTTGGTGGGGGGTTATCCCTAGTGCCTGTGTCACAACCCCCCCGTCCAGCACACTGGTCTGCGGAGGCGCCCAGGACTCGGGGACCCAACTCTCGTCTCGCCCCCAACCCCGCAGCGATCCGTCCCGGGCCGGGGCACCCTGCGGGGGGAGGCAGCTCTGGGGCTGCTGCCCCGCCCCCGCCCGCGGGCTGACAGCCGGGCCGCGCTGCTTGGGAGGCAGGGGAGAAGCGGCTCCCGGCCAGGGGCTGCCGGGGACGCATCCCCCACTCCGCAGCGGGGCCGGGCGGGCAGAGCTGGGGGGCCGAGGCCCTATGGGGGCGACGCAGGGGAGGTCCCGGACGCTGCCCCCAGGGGTGGGCCCCGCTGGCCGCCCCCGCTTTAAGGGGAGGCTGCGCCCTGCAAGGCGCCGCAGCCAGGAGCAGCCCCGGGCTAGACTGCGCATGCGCAGCAGCGCCAACCTGACCCTGCGCCCCACCTCTCGACCTATGACCTGGCCCCCCGCCGCGTATCTCGCTTGGCCCCGCCTCTCGACCTATGGCCCTGCCCGTCCCTCCTATCACGGTCGGCCTTCTGGGCCCTCTCAGTGGTGACGCCATCTCCGCGCGCCGGTCGCGTTGCGGGCGCCCCTGGCGGTGGCCGCCCGGGCTGAGGAGGGGAGGGTGTCCGTGGCCCGTGGGGGACAATGGCGGCCGCCTCGCTGTGGAAGGGGCTGGTGGGGATCGGACTCTTCGCCTTGGCCCACGCGGCCTTCTCCGCCGCGCAGCGTGAGTGAGCGGGGCCCCGCGCGGACACCCGGGCCGGGAGCGCCGCGGGCCAGGAGCCGGGGTGGGTGAGAGGGGCAGCTGCCCGGGGCGGGGGTCGTATCCCCATAGCCACCCTCGGTCCCGGTGCCCTCCTCCCCCACGCTCACTGCGCGGGCAGCAGGGATGTGGGGGCGGCTCGTGGGGAGAGCAGGGGGTGGGAAGGGAGCAGGGGGCGGCTTGGAGGGGACCAAGGGGTGTGAGGGGGGCTTGGAGGGAGGATGAAATCTGAGTGCCTCGAGCTGATGGGGCGAGATCTGGCATGCAGGAGCTGGACCAGGGTGATAGTGGGCGTCAGGATGACATGCGGGGATGGGGTGGAGTTAATCAAGGGGAGAGAGGTTCAGGAGGGCAATAGAGGGCCACGTTGTTATTGAGGAGTCACTGGACCTCAAGCCATTTGCATTTCCAGCAGTGGGGGCTGGGGTAAGGGAAGGAGAAGCGGGGGGGGGGAATACAGCACCAAGCTGTGATTACAGCTCAGAGTCCATTTTTAATATATTCTGTGTAGGAAAAGAATTTGTAGAATGTAGCTAATCTCTTTTTCGGGCATTTTACGTTTGTTTAATAGATATCATTAATATGTTTAAAGCAAAACAGTATCCTTTCTCCAAAAATGCTTGCTTATGCAGTCAGAGATCCAATAATTTTTTTTGATCACTAATCCAGGACCCTTGCTGGGAAAAATTACTGTTCCCTGAAAACATTTATTCTGATCCATCAAAATGGTTTTAGCTGTGGTAGATGACAAACCTGAATATTACATACTTCTGATTACTATCTATGATTATCTTTGTAATTCCAAGTTTTCAATGTCTTTAAAATACTGTTTTTCAATGCTAGTGGGTTTTTGAGACGCCAGATGCTAAATCATCTCAGAATTGAGGTGGGGAGATTGGGGAACATGCCAACAACTAGTATTATATGATTTAAAGGTTGAGTATCTTTCCACATGCCCGTGCTAGAAGCAAACACTATTTAACCTTGATGGTTTGTGAGGTATTAAAGCTTGAAGCTACCATTTGTCAGTGCTGCATTAGTTCCTTGGCATAGCAATGCATTTGGAGTACTAGTCAGCGTCTGACCACAGCAACTGCTACATTGCAGTTTCCAATCCGTGGCAAGAGAACCATTTTGCCAAGAGTATTTGAAGATGCTAGAGAAGATGGCCACATTATTTCAACTCTTAGCGCACAGTGGATCAAATTCAGCCTTCGTGTAAGTGGGTGCATCTCCCAGTGACTAAGATGGAGTAAACCAGTTAGGATGATGTTTATAATTCAGAAAAAGGTGTATCTTTTAGAACCCAGAGTTATCTGAATGTTATGACAGATTAAGTTAATGCAAAATGTGCTTTTAAAATTCCACACTACACATACCTCTGAATAGAATGAAAAATAATTAACAGTAATGAGCTAAATTTCTACCTCTTGTGACTTAGTGGATGTCAGTAGAATTAGGCTAGTAAGTATAACATTTACAAATAATTCCTCAACGATCCTTCTTTACACACAGTTCTAGTACCTCCATGGGTTATAGCCAACCCATCTGGAAAGTGTACCCATTTTTGAAGAATTCTGTAAGAGATTTGTGCTTCATGTGCAATGGTATTCCATGTAGATATTGTATACAATGCCCTAAGGGTATACAAGAAGGAATCATTTATTAAATGTAGTAGTCTGACGCTGAAGTAGTAAAGCAATTGAAGATTGTCTTGTGCAGAAACATGCTCTTCGGTTTACTAGTAATGATGACCAATTTAGATAAGTTCAGTAGGGAACAGTGGCTATATATATTGCAATAAAATAGAACATCTAATTCCTTCTGCTGAAGTCGCTTTGTGAGAGTGCTGGCTGCACTACAGTTTGAGTAGCAATATCTGGCGTTCATAGAGAATTCTTCCTGCATATGCGTGCCCCATCATCAGCCCTCTTCTTTCGCGCTCATGCAGAAAGATTAAATTATTGCTGAAATTATTTATCAAGGCAGCTTTGGAAGATCAGATATGCTGTCTGAGGAAGCAAATGTGGAAACAAGATTAAAAATGGCAGTGTTACTGGGAGTTAATAGTCCATGGCATAATACATAGAAACCCAAACACTCCTGGAATTTATATTGATTTGCCTTATTACAAAAAAAATTAACTTACCAGTATGTCTTTACTTTATAGATCGTTCCTATATGAGATTAACAGAAAAGGAAGATGAAACATTACCAATAGATGTAAGTTATACATTTTCATTGTGTTTGGAAGATTTAAGACTAATAATATAGTTTGGTCTCTTGCTTTCGTTCCTGTTCTTTTTTTTTTTAATTTGAATAACTGAATATTAATCATTAAATCTTTCACATTCTCATTCTGCCTGAGAATGTTTCACATACCAGTCCTAATGTCCAGTAATGTGTTACAGCTCTTACAAAGAGCGTTTGAAAATCAGAATTAGCTCTGACTTCCTTCTGCTTCTTTAGAACTGTTGGTGAAACGTCTCCTCCAGGAATTCCATGGCTTCTGTCGCTGGAACTTGGAAAATCCTTGCATAAGTCTCTTATACTCTGCAGCATAAACATCTGTCTCCCTCTGGCTTTTGTTGGCTGACATTTGTTTATTCAATACTATTGTGTGCTGCTGTTATCCCAGCACAACCTGTTTCATTTACTTCAATTTTCTTATTTCTGATTTTAATTGTATCTTACTTTCCTGATTGACCAATAAGAAAATGACGTGCAGAAGTGGACTTCAGAGGTCATGCCCAGTTGTCATCCTTGTTGACAGTGTTATGGAGGTTACATAATTTGTCTGAGTACTAGATTCTTCCTGTTAAAGCAGTAATTTGAGTGCACAGAACAGTGATTCTGACTGCTGTGAGGAATACAGAATCTGCCTGAAGAACTCTGCCAGGCAGCTTGATCTAGTTCAGAGGGTACAGGGTGGGTGCCAGGAAATCCCCCATCTGTTCCTGCTTCCGCTATTGACTTGCAGTGCTACCTTGGGTAGCTACTTAATCCTTGTGCCTCAATTTCCTCCCCTCACTAAAATGGGGATAAAATTATTTGCCCAGTTTCCTAGATCTCTGGTTGAAAAATGTGTAAGTGCTTATTGTGTAAGACAACTGTGAGCAAAACAGAGAATAAAAGATGAGAATTTTGTACAAGGGTTCTCTTATATTGTTTAGCAACCTCTGTGTGGTGTATTGTATCTCTCTCTGTTGCAGATAGTTCTTCAGACACTGTTGGCCTTTGCAGTTACGTGTTATGGAATAGTACATATTGCAGGAGAATTTAAAGACATGGATGCCACTTCAGAACTAAAAAATAAGTATGTTGGGGTTCTTTCTGTTCGTTAACACACTTTTTCCTGTTGCTTTATAAATAAACTCAGCATGTCCTGTGAAATAGCAGCCCCAGAAATGTTCTCCTTTTTAGCTCATGCCTTCTTGCCAACCTGCTGTAAGTGTGATGTTGGGAAGGACAGGCAGAGCCAGGAAGCCACCACACAATGTCTGGCTGTGGGATGTAGTGTTCTAGATAGGATGAGGCTACAGCAGTGACTGGGACACTTTCTGCCCCTCCTTGGCTCCTTCCTCTGGGCCACCTCAGAGTTGGAGTAGTGGAGTGAGCAGGTGAGGAACGGAGATATGAGGTTACAGAACTACTCCTGTCCAGTGGTCTCAGCAGGGGACTGGGAGGCAGAAGCTCTTATCTCCAACCATCTCTGCGTGAGTTTTCACATCAGTAAATAGGGATAACACGTACCCCCCTCCTAAAGGTGCTGATGATGAATTAGTTAAATGCTATAGAAATGCTGAATTGAATTGTATAAATCTGTGAAGGGTTTTGAATTGAATTTTGAGGTGGATAGGAAGTCAGATGGGCAGAAAAGCTGCTCCTATAGAGAGTAGTCTGAATAATATGGGACTTAAGTAAATCCATGAAAGAGGCAGTATAAGGGGGTCTGAATGTGAAGTGCTAAGAAGTGTGTGAGAATTAAGGGCGCTCAGCATTATTAGCACTGAGGCATGAGTATGGATTTTGGCTGAGGCAAAGTCAAAGGGAGGAGGAATTTGGGTGATATTTTGTGGGTAGTTATTAACACTTGTACATAAGGAAACTATAGAAGGGAGAGTAAAGTTTATTAATGATGTGGGTGTTTTCTGTATGCATATCTATATCTCTGTAACACTACCATCTTGTCTTTAAAATTCTTAACGTTTGTGTTATGGCATAGGGAATTTGCGTAAGATCTAGAGGCTTGGCACCTCTGCCATTTGGTAACAGCACTTACTTATTTTTCTGTCTGTTTGTAAAAATCTGGTGTTTCCAAGAGTGACTTTCATCAGATGATCATTCTAAAGCCACATTAATTTCATTTTTCATGTTTATTTTAAGGACATTTGACACATTAAGGAACCATCCATCTTTTTACGTATTTAATCATCGTGGTAGAGTATTGTTCCAGTCTCCAGATATAGTGAATTCTTCTTCAAACCAAGATGCTTTGTCATCCAGCGCATCACTGAAGTTACGAAAACTTGAACCTCTGCGCCGTTAAGATTTTTACAGATGATAATAGAACAGGACACTGAGATGTAATATTGGAGTTGGGGGTGTAAACACTTTTTTTAATTTCTGGAGCAGTATTTATATTGATCTTCCAGACTTTATAAAATATATATATAACTAAGGACCTTCTTTGTACACTGTTAATGAAAATGACTGAATTGACTTGGCAATGGAGTGTAAATTATTGCTACAATTATGCTGTGAAACATCTTTGAACTTTCATATATTAAACAATGTTGCGGTTGATTTTTTCATTTAAAACTATTCCTATCCTTAAAAAAAGGCCAATAAGTTTTTATTGCAATGAATATTGTTTAAAAAGAGGGAATGCTTTAGTGCTATTTATTTTCTTGGTTTGCTGGCATTACCCTTTATGGAATTCCTTCAGAAACCATGGGTGCACTGCAGCATGAAAAGATAGAGGAGAGGAAGCTATCTGTCTCCTGTTCCTAGAATGTCTAAAATGCACCTTTTGGTGTATGTTTGTGAAACTCAAAAGAATGCTTTCATTCTTACAATGCTAGAAAAAAGTGGTTATGTCTGACAGGTTTTTTAACTCTTCGTTATCAAATTATTGGTTTCTAGTTATCCTCCTGTTTAAAAGTAGATTTTCTCCTCCTCCCAAAATTATCTGGGACTCTACATCTGGTATATGTATGGAAGAGACGGCTTGCTTCTTTGTGGATGATCTAATATGTTCAGCTTGTTTATTCACTGTATGTGTATTGCTCTTTGCTTATGTATACAGGAACATTCATGAAATGGCTGAGTAGTGTTTCAGTACCATAAATGGCACCAGAAACTAGTTTCTTTCATGCATTCTGAGAAGCAGTTTTCATAAGTATTAAGACAAATATCCATTTTAACGCGTTGTATGTGTTTTCCAATAATAAGGTGCTATAGGGATTAGCACAGGAAAGAGGGTTAAGTGGGCATAGTATAACTATACCTGGCACTAGCCCCGAAGCATCAAATTAAGCTAACGAAACTGTTACCTCTGAGCCATTAGCTGACTTAAGAGAACTGTTTTGAGGGCATGCGTTCTTAAAACATGACAGCCTTTAACCGGTTCTGTTTTCTAATTTTGTTTTTAAAGGTTGTTTTTACTGTTAAACTTTGTCCAGCTCTGGCATTTCCCGTTGGTAACTGAAAGCTTCTCTTCTGCTTCCATGACATAGCTAAGACCCTTTGCATTGTGTGAGATGCTTTACGGGTCCACCTAGAGTTCTGTATATTTCCCCTTGAAGATCTCTCACCTCAGCATACAAGTCAGCCTTTTTACCCTACAATATTTTTATTTTTAAAAAACTATTTTATTCAACCCAGCAATCTGAAAGTTCAAAGGCAAAAAGTGTAGGAAAACACCATGGAAAACTGAGCACCTTCTGCTGGCCCATCCTATTGCCCGGGACCCCAGGGGTGAGAGCAGCAGTATGGATGGTTGCTCTGAGTAGTTATGATTTTCACGTTGGGTTGGTTAAATATTGGGAAGAGTATTCTGGTCATTTAAACATTAATCTCCAATCCACTGAGCTATTTCCTAAGGTGTATTGTCTCTCCTTCCCTGGGAGTCACAAATAAACTTGATTAACCGATAGCTGCTACCACTAAAGGCCTCATGTTGCCCTGTTTAACTTAAAACTTCCATTGTCAAGTACAGCGCTGGTGTACAAGGAGAGGATTGCTTTGTGCCTTGGCAGGGTATGTGGAGGAAATGGATGTAGACTGATGCCTAAGCCATCGTGACTCTTGCTAGCTCTGGAGGAGCAACAGTGGGATGGGAGATAGAGTGAGGTTCTCATGCCATTGGATTAATGACAGAAGAAGAGGAAGAAAGACAGCAAGAGCCCTGTAACCAGCCTAGCAGACTGATATTTCAATTGTGTTTGGCAGTGTACCATTTGCATAATGTCTTGTAGAGCAGGGCTGCTCACCTGTTCATATCTAGGGAGGCTATGTTCATGCTACTGGAAGGCCCACTCAGTGCAAAATGCACTACAACGTGAAGTCTGGAGTCCTGCTCGGAGCAAATGTTTGTTTCTCAAGCTCTCCATGTTGCATAGTTTGAGAGCTGCGAAGCACCTTGGTGGCTACATCAGGCCTGTTAACCACATGAGGAGTAGCCTTACTCTTTAGCAACAATGGTTATATCACAAAGCTGTACAAATTATTTTTTTCTTATCTTGCAATGTCCAATAAAGAACAGATATCCTTACAAAGCTTTTGGTGGTGATTTTTCTCCCAATTGTCCTGTAACTTGTCAGAGCAAGGTCAGTGAGGGTATCAAGAAATTGTCCCTCTCGTAGTTCTAAAGAAATTAATAACCTTACTTTGGCTGTAGCATCTTTGCAATGAAGTTCTTACATACCACTTGTCCATTACTGTGTCAGATACATAAAAAGGGAATCAGACCACCACAATGTCCTGGTGGCTAAACAAGCTTTTAGGATCACTAAATCCTTGGCCTGCATTATCTGGCTGCCTTCAACATTCCTAGTCTATATCTCAACAGCCTGAGTCATATATATTTACTCTGAGTAAAGTCTCTTCACATGTGAGTTAATACTATATTTAAATGATGAGCAATCTCATTGAAAGGCAGGTACACCCAAGATCTTGTCTCCTTGGTGTCTGAGTTGTTGAGGAAAGTCCCACCCCTGCTTCCTAAGGCCAGAAATAAACACTGGTCATAACTGTGTAGCCACATCTAGCTCATCACATTCAATAGTATTTGGATGCTGTAAAATTAGCAAAGAAAAATATTTCAATTTGCTTAACTACAGTTTTAAACATGGTTGCAATAGAACCATCACTCTTCATCTTCGTTTACTATACTCCCTTCACTCTATTAAATCCCCTATCTGCATTCAGCACCTTAGGTACAAACACACTCCTTAGTACAGTATTCATAAGAGGGGGCACTGCACTATTGCGGATTTGCTCTGGAAACCAGCTATGTTGCATTTATCCCTGGGGCATTCATACGTAAGTTGCTATAGACCGTTTTCTGTTCTCAAAAAGTGGCAAGGAAGCAAAAATATGTTGCACCATCAAAAGCTTTGAGTGAGCCAAATGGAGAAATAGTTCCCTAGCTCATCCAAATACTTCCAGTGCCTTTACTCTTTGTATCTACTTGGCTAGTGTACATGGCATATTTCTGCTCAAGCAGCATGCTTTATTCAATACTGCAAAAGATTAATCCCTTAAAGACGGGCCACTAACGAGCATTTCTATTCTTTTGGTTGCAATTTGAATCCAGATTAGCATCTGTGTTGCTGCGTTCTCTTTCCCTCTCCTCACTGTTTAATGTAGGTCCACATTTATCTTGGATTAAAAAAAAAAGTGCTGCTGTCAATCAACTGTTCCTTCAAATAACAATGGGACATGGGCAATAGTTTCTGTGAAAAAACATTCCCAGTTCATACCCCCACTCCTCTGGTACAGGTTGTTATGGTGGATTGGTTCTTCTATGGACCACAGCTGGTAGAAGTGTCTTTTCTCAAAGATTGGTCAAATAGGCC
Source organism: Trachemys scripta elegans (assembly GCF_013100865.1). NCBI lineage: Eukaryota > Metazoa > Chordata > Testudines > Emydidae > Trachemys > Trachemys scripta. The sequence goes on along the minus strand of NC_048306.1, from coordinate 4,772,985 downwards.
TGAACGCTTACATGTCTCTAAAATAGCCACTCATTACACTCGTCTTTTGGTTCCAGCTCTGGTAGTCATAACTGAGACCGATTACAGTCTCTGGAGGAGTTTGTAGTGTAACAGAGCTGGAAACATCTCTTTAGTGCAGGAAAACAAAAGACAATCCTTAATTGGTGTGGCTTTATTTTTAGTACTTGGTATGTGCTTTCCCCCCCCCCCCCCCAGCTGTAATCCATTTTCCCAGAGCAGTGTTTAGATCTCTGGGAGATGGGTGTTAGACTCTTACTAATTCAGTGTCAAATCTTTGGTGACTATTTACTTGTAAGCAGGTGACACAAATGACTTCTCAAGCTGAAGTGCTCCTGCATTGTTTAATTTTTACCTCCTTGTGCCTGGTGGAAGGGTCATTCAAATTCAACCCGTTCCAGTATTCACTTCACTGCCTCTTCTCCAGCTCGATGAGGGAAGAACCCTACAACCCATGCCTCTGAACTAGTACTTTAGCCATGGACCTCAACATTCTCCCGGGGTTTAGTCTCTCAGGGCTTCCACCCTGCAGAGAATTTGTTTGCCCTTTTTGGTGGTTGGAATCCATTCAGGGGCAGTTCAGTCTCAGAAAACAGCAGCTAAGAATGCCTGAGCCCTGCCAACCTAGTGCAGCTTCACCATTGCTGGACTACAGGCACCCTAGGAGGCAGCATCAAAGGGGCAGGGAGAGCTGCCGCTTGGGTTACAGCGGCCTTGTCATCACTAGTCAGTGCCTCTAGTGATCCCAAAGGAGTGTAGGGAAAGGGAGTGAGATATTTTGAATGTTAAAACAAGCGGAAAACCTGTACCTGCTCCCTGCATTACGACGCAGCCCTGAGGGCACAAGTTACCTTACTTTGCCTTGCAGTTCACACTGAAGCCTCTCAAACAACTGCTGTCATCCTGGGTGATTTATCAGAACAACTTTAAAAGCATGGGGAAAGGACAACTCCCCACATCTCAGCATCCTCTGAGATGTCCGTCCCCAGACCTTAACAGGACAAGAGGGTTTATTTTATACAGTTACTCACTTTTTAAACATAGCAGCATAATCGTAACTACAGTTCACGCTATGGTGCCAGCAATCTCCAAATAGCCCACCCGGCTCGACAGCTCTGATTCAAAGGTGGGTCTGAAATGGAGCTGGAAATGTCCACGACAAACCCGCCTAGTAAAGACTCAGCGTTTGGATATTTTACCTGGGGCCAGGTTGAAACACAGTATTAGTCCTAGCCAGGCTTTTTGACTTACTATATCAAAATTGGCCACATGGGGCCAACTTCTGAGGCTTGCCAGCTGACCCCACGCCAGAGAGCCACCCCTTTTAATCTGTGCAGACAGACAATGAAAGGGGCGTTACTCGAGTTTCTGTGGCTATTTCAAAATTCCAGTAACTACCAGGCTTACACAACAACCGATGAAGCAATGTGCAGAGCAAATTCCAGCCAAGCACAACTCCCAGTGCCTCTGCCAAAGGCAGGCTCCCTTTCAGCTCACATGACAGAGCTGCTGCCTGGGCTGAGTCTCTGCGGAGGTGGGTGCTGGACTTATTATTGGGAGTTCCTTAACTCAGAGAGACTCAGTAGTGAGGAACCGAGATCAGAGCTCTGCTGCTCATGTGCTCTGCACGCTAGCCCTATGGCACTAATGCGCTGCAGCCTGATTGGCTCTCGCCCTTCGGACAGTTTCGTTACAGTACAAAGTGGGAGGTAGAGTACTACCAGATCAGACTAGTAACTGTTCACCCACCTTGTGCTGGTGTACATGACCCCACATGGGAAAATCCAGCCCCCAGAGCCTTGCTCCAGTTTGCACTGGCTCTGGGATGGATCTTGTGAGGAAAGGCTTTTCTTGGGTGGTTCGCATATGCTGGTCGGAAAGCTAGAGGGGATCTTCCCAAGACAGTAGCAGGGCATCTGCTCACCCTACCTCCAAACTGTTACTTGGTTTGGATTGTGCTTGCAGCCCCGGCTTTGTGCTAGCACCATAGAACTCTGCATTCTACTATGTATAACAACAACAGGAAGGGTTAGGCGGAGATCAGCTGTTTAGCAGAGGGCTGGGTTTCTAATCAAAAGTCAAACAAGACTGTACTGGAAAACTTGGCGATACTTTAAGATGGTTGCTTAACACATGGTCTGGAGTTTCCTAACTGCCTTTTTCAGTCTATCTGAACCCCAGCAGTGACAGCGTAGCTGGGGTATAGAAGGGCAACTGCAGCTTTCAAAGGGTTAGAAACAGGAGGGTCCTTCAGCAGGGAAAATTGCTGGCAAAGATCAGTTCCCTGGAGTCCCTATAACTGGTGGAAACAGTTGGAGGGAGAATTAACGAGGATGCTTAACTATTGTGTTGGAGATAAAAATCACTTGTGCTACAAATCTCCAGGCCCGCTGGTGACTTCAGTCCGTCTCGCCTTTGGAAAGAGCAGCAGTTCGGTATGTATGTTAATCAGCCCATCTCTACAAATGTCTCAGCTCCTCTTCAAACAGGCTCAGCATTTGACGGGGCTCCGCTCTCTAAAATGAGCGCTCGATTCACACCTTTTAGACTGCCTGGCGGTTCTGGCTCTCACTGCCCATCCAGGCAGGCGAAAGGCGAGTCGAATGGGGTATATATGGGAAGGATAAATACCAATAGGTCATGAACTTTACATAGTTTTCTGAAGTTACAGGAATTCTCCTTTCATGCCTACCATACAGCATCCCAACATCTGAATGCCTCACTCTCCCTCCACAGCTCAGACATGCTAAACAAGAGGGCACACAAGCTGGAGCCTGACGGTGTCCATCCATTAGGACATTCCCCAAGAGAAAAGGTCCACCAATCACTGCCCTCTGGTTCCTGCCCGGGTTCCAAAAGGGCATGAAAGCACTTGGCTAGTTATTGGTGGACCAAGTAATATTGGCATGAGGTCCTGCCCCTTCTCCATTGCCCTGTGGAGGTCACTAACCAGACGAATGCTGGCATATCCAAGGGCCTCGAACGGAGAGGGATCCAATCCTCCTGAAGGGAGGTTAGAGACTGGGCAGTAATTGGTTAGTTCAGACAAGCACAGCCAGGCCGCAGTGTTTATGGGTCACCAGCCACTTGCCCTTCTTGGCAACGAACCAGACACTCCCCACCAGCTCTCATCCAGCGGGATGTCAAACAAATACCTCCCAAACGTTGCTGCTAGTGTGCGGGATCAAAGTACCCTGACTTGCTTTTAGGGCAGCAGACTGGGTGCAGAGAACGCAGTGAGCGTTTAGTCTGAGTGGTACGCTGCGGCCACTAGGTCAGTGAACAAACCGGAAACAGAATTGGCGTTCTACAAAATCCCTGTCGATTTAAAACCGCCATCCCGGGGAAGAGCTTTTACAAAAGGTTAAGGCAGATCGATTTCAGCTTCTCAAGGATTTCCACTATACATTTGTACGTTTTAATGCCAGACCAAAAAGCCCCCAAACTAGCAAAATATAATTCACGTGGTGTTTAAAATAGATTTGCCAAGGCTGAGAAATATGAAGTGTGCTTGGGCAGTGACTGGGGCTGGTGACCAGAAGTGGATTTAAAATCAAGATGCATCTAAAGTGCAGATGCCCAGAAGGTTTTTAAAATTCCTTTAGGGCTCCCTGCCTCTCTCTGTACCCTCCCCACCTTTCTGTAGCTAATGACTGCCATTCTGCATCCCAGTCCTGGTCTACACGAGGTGTAACTAACTGCATTACTGCAAACCCTGAGTGTAGACAGGGTGTTCTGGTGTCAAAAGTGACTTGCACTGATGCAGCTAAAACCCAGTTTGAAACCTGCACTGGCGTAAGGAGAAGGTGAAGCCAGGGTTAGCGGCAAGACTATTAGCATAAGCTACAACTGTGCAGAACCCCACAAACAGTACAGAGAAGGTGTCAGTTTACTGGCTGAGACACCAGAAAGGGGAAACAGACATGTTCTCAGGGCAGCATGGTACAGTGGATAGACCAGTGGGCTGGGAATCAGGGGACTTGGGTTCTAATCTCAGCTCTGCCACTAACCTTGTATGTGACCTGGGGCAAGTCACTTCCCTGCTCTTTGCTTGTTCCCCTCCCAGTTTCAGGGGGGAGGGATAGCTCAGTGGTTTGATCATTGGCATGCTAAACCCAGGCTTGTGAGTTCAATCCTTGAGGGGGCCACTTAGGGATCTGGGGCAAAAATCGGTCTGGGGATTGGTCCTGCTTTGAGCAGGGGGTTGGACTAGATGACCTCCTGAGGTCCCTTCCAACCCTGAGATTCTATGATTGTGAATACTGCTCCCAATGAGCAAGGAAAGAGGTGCTACAGTGGTATCAATTTTCCTGCCTGGCAACGCAGAGTGCTCCCTTAAGGCCAGCTCCGAGGCTAGGAATAATCCGAATGTGCAAGAAGCGAAAAACAACCCAGTCTGGACAGATTTTCATTACTGCTCACCAGACAAGCTTAACTTCAGAGTAAGTTTCCTGGGTGCACCAGCCGAACAGCAGCACATCTGCTGTGAGGCCAACGCTGACCTGCCACCTCCTTTTGGAAGGGTCATGCAACAGCAGAACTGGACAATCTACCTGCCCAGCTGCCCGCGTTGCTGTTTTATCCTCTTGGTTGCATTGTACTCAGCTGAGGGTGCTCAACATTGCACTAATGGGAAAGCACATATGGCTCATTATGGATGAACTCTTGCCAACGTGCATCACAGTGCACAACTGACTGTCCCTGTGCCTTTGAAAGACACCACGAACAAGCAGGGAGAGAACAGTGGCTAGAGAAGAGGCCGGAGTCCTGGCTTCTGCGTTCTGTGATAAGCTCTGCCACATGACTATGGGCAAGTCCCTTCCCATCTCGCAGGGTGCCATGAGACTGTCTATAAAGCACTACTTTCAAAAAGAATGGACTGTGGAAAAGTGAAAACTGCCTCCCCCCCCTTATTCCATAAGCATCTGGAGAGCCAGGCTGCAGTTGGACAGGTCACTTAAATAAAAAAAATTAAGGGTGCCCACTGTGCACTGAGGAATTTAATATGTTACAAAGCTTGGGAAATAGCTAGTGAAGAACCCATTTGATTTCCCATGGCGCAGCTGCACTGTAATACTCACGCAGCAGAATGTTTTCAGCACTTTTAATCTTAGTATTGTTTTTTAAACACTTCCCTGTTCCTGAAACATCTCTTCATCCTGACACACTCCAATATACAGACTAGCAGTTTGGCACAAGTCAGCCAGCAATTAGACAATGTAATGAATACTGATCAACATAATCACACTCAGCATAGCCTGGAACCTATGTAAAAACAAGCAAGAACCCCAAACTTTACTGTTATCCTCAGACATTAAAAACCACACTCCACTACTGAGGGGAAAGGTATTTTCACAAATCTAACCAAAAGCCAGCTCCAGCCTCCAACAGGCAGCTCCCCGCAGCCACATCCCCTCTCAGCGTAAAGTCAATTGGACAGCTCCACAACAGAATCCCTCTGCATGGAAAATCTGAGCCCGCCAGCCCACTCCGTACAGCGTTTAATGACCACCAAGGCAGCAGCTATGGAGCAAATGGGTCACAGTCTGAATTGGAAACACTTCTCCCCCCAGCTGTCTCACAACAGTGGACCTATTTCCAAGAAAGCTGGGAGAAAACAGCAAAAGACACCCCAGACTAACACACACAAGAGAAAGTTGGCACTTGACAATCAAGCTTCAATACCCTTGTGAGCTAGGCAAATATTTTACAGATGGGGACAAACAATGCGCTTCTCCGCATGTGGATGTTTTCGCTTGGCAGCAAACGTATTGCTTGCATGTTGGTTTCATAGAAATGACTATAATGCAGCATAGCAAGTTAAGGCCTTTACATAGGTTGCCATCATTTTAAATAGGTGGTGTTTTTTGTTTTTTTTAAAGAACGTATTTAATATGGGAAGCATAAAGGTGCATCTCCACCTGTAGATGAAAAGTTCAGAATCTGGGCCACTGGCTTTAGTTCTGATGCAGCCTGTATTGGCTCCGTAAGAAAGCTAGTGCTCATCTCAGCAGGGGAAAAAGCTTTTGTGCACCAATTTTTTGGTGCACACCATGGGCGGTTTATTTAGTCAACAAAAAGGAACTCTTCAAGGGGCAATACCCACTAAAAACTAGGCTGCAGCCTGACTAGCAAATAGCTACATTGCAGTGAATATATGTACCTGCAGTAGGAAACGTCCGATTCACATTTGCAATACTACCTATGATGCTGTTGTAATTCTGGGTTTTACTGAGTGGCCGAGTTGTGTAAGTTTGACTACACAGCACTGGAAGTAGATGGTGAAATCAGATAAATGGTTTCAATAACCTTCCCTAAAATAAGCTGCTACTCTGAAACGTCCCCGTGTTAAAACTGTAACCTTGCATGAGTGATCTCAGGTGCATAAACATACAAATAACGTACGTATGATTGTGTGCCACATGGCTTAAGGAGAAGAGGGAGGTTTTACATCTCTTCTGTGCCCTTGAATTCTGGGGGCCAGTGCAGTCTCTGGTCCAGCCATCGTGTGCCTATGCCTCTGAGCTCACCCTAGCACACCCCTCATACCAAAACCTGCAACGCTTTGCATAAGGCTGGTACGGCGGTGCCTGTGCCAGGAAACTCCTCCCCTGGGTAAGTGGCTTTTCCAGTAAGTTGATGCAGGTTCAGCTGCATAAAGGGGGTAGGCCTGGAGTTGAGAGGGAAGTCCTTACTCGGGTTTGTCAATGTCAGTCAAACCTGGGACTTTCAACACCAAAGCCACTGGCTTCTGTTGCTTGATTCATGGAAAGAAAAAAAACTTTAACAGAGATAATAAGGTGCGCAGTCACTGGGACTAGCTGCTCGAGGAGACACGATTGCATGCACTAGGCCAGTGCACGTTTTTCGTTTTGTTTTGACTGCTTAGTGTCAAAGTTAAGGTGCTCTCACTAAACTTATCTTGCCCACAGGGGGTGTATGGAATACTGTGGCTTATTTATGCTTTTACATTTAACATTGTACGTGAGCTAGGGAAATGTGGTCTAGATACAATTACTATAAGGTGGTTGCACAACTGATTGAAAGGCTGTACCCAATGAGTAATCATCAATGGTTCGCTGTCAGACGGGGAGGATATATCAAGTGTGGTCTCTCAGGGGTCTGTGTTGGGTCTAATACTATTCAATTTCATTAACAGCTTGGATGATGGAATGGAGAGTATGCTTATAAAATCTGCAGACACCATCATGCTGGGAGTGGTCGCAAGCACTTTGGAAGACAGGATTAGACTCCAGAGTGATCTTGATAAATTGGAGCATTGGTCTGAAATTAACAAGATGAAATTCAATAAAGACAAGTGCTAAGTAATGCACTTAAGGAAAAATCAAATGCACAACTACACAATGGGGAATAGTTATCCAGGCAGCAGTACTGCAGAAGAGGATCTGGAGGTTAGTGGTGGCTTATATTCGTGATCGACTCTGATGTGCAAAACACAAACGCCACATCTATTAACAGGAGTGTCCGAGGGAAGACACAGAAGGCAATCATTCTGCTCTACTCGGCACTGGCGAGGCCTGAGCTGGAGTGGTGTGTCCAATTTTGGGCAGCACACATTAAGAAAGATGTGAACAAATTGGAGAGAGAGAGAGAGAGAGAGAGAGAGTCAGTCTAGAGGAGAGCAATGAAAATAAGAGGTTTGGAAAACCTGATTTATGAAGGTTGAAAGAATTAGGCATGTTTAGTCTAGAGAAAAGAAGACTGATGGAGGCATCGTAAGTCTTCAAATCTTATCTATGTCTGCTCAGTGTAGGACAAATAGTGATTGGCTCCGTTTGCAGCACAAGATTGAGATTAGACTTTAGGGAAAAAAATCTAACTAAAAGGATCGTTAAACACTGGCATGTGTTATGTAGGGAGGTTATGAAATCCCCGGCATTGGAGGTTTTTAGGAACAGCTTGGACAAACATCTGTCAGTGATGGTCCTGGTGTCCTCGGTCCTGCCTCAGCACAGGCAGCTGGACTGGCTGACCTCTTGAGGTTCCTTCCCGCCCTACATTTCTCTGATTTTGCAATAGCTTCCCACCTTTCAGCTCTAGCTATGGGAGGACTAGCAAGGTGCCAGAGGATGCTGGGATTTTAAGCAGACCTGCAATGACCAAGGTTAGATGACAATTAAAATGCTAGCAGCCACGTAGAGCCTCGTCTGTTCACTAGGGCTTCTGCCATTACCATCGCTGTTGGAACGGAATCAGTAGTAGCAACAGCGAGAACTTTACAAATATTTCCTGGCACAGACAAGCAAGCGGTGAAGTGACTTGCCCAAGATAACACACAGTAGTTTTTAAAGAGAGGGTCAAACATGTGATTGCTATGTTTTCCATGCTCTCCCCACTCCCTTCTCAGATCATCCCTAGACCAAGCTGCTCTCGATTAGGCTTAGCCATAAGTTTATGGATAAAGCAGCACCAGCAGCAACATTAAAAACTACACATGATTTGGACAGCGTTGTGCTTCACAACAGTCTGCCTGTATGGTTTCCTATCCATTGCAGACAGATCACTATTTAACTGGCTGATAAGCATGGGGCACTACAACCATCTTGTGCCTTAGCCATGTGTGAAAATTTTCTCAAAACAAGGTTATCACGAGGTAGCATGAACAGGGCCATGAATACATTGCTTTTCCAAACTACCCACTGCTGCAGGCGTCACATTCACACATTTAGGTCCAAGAATTAGCTGGTATGTTTTATTTTGAAAGAACATTTTAAATGTGCTAGAGCACTTTAAGCTGGAAAACGCTTTACAACAACAACTGCTTTTCCTGACCCGAAGACCCAAACAAGAGTTGCAGCACTGTTGTACCTACTACGAAGGGGAAGGCAGATCAGTACAAAGGCTGTCAGTGGAAGGTTTCACGGTAAAAATAGAAACAAGTGATCTCATTTGACTGGGAAAAAGGAAAAAGCAGAGATATGGTTGGGCAACGGTCTAATGGAAAGAGTAGTTTCCATTACCAATTGCATTTGCCCTTTATCAAGGCTGCATTGCTAATCTGAAAACGTTTGGAATATCACATCCTTCCTTCCTTCCTTCCCTGCAATGAAGGACAGAGGTAATGAAATTGTAAAAGGCAGTAGAGTGGATCCAGGTTTGAAACTCCCTCTATCCCTGGCCCTAGGGCCAATGTCGTAGGACAAGAATGCTGCCTTTCTCCATTTCAGTTAGAATGAAGTCCTTTCCTACAGGCCTTGAATTAACATTGTTCTAGATCAGTGTGCTGAACATTTCCATCAACTCCCTCCTTTTACAAAGCCTGCCTACCCAGCTGTTTCCATCTGCAGGTCTTCCTTTGGCGTTCGGTGTGTCATCTTCAGTAGAGGTGGGCTGGCGGGCTCTTCACGACAAGGACAGTCTATTTACAAAGCACATTTCCTGAAGGTGCTGCCACTGCGTTGGCTGGTAGCAAATGCTACAGTTAAATGTACCAATTGGTTTCCATGCATTTTCACTTGTTCCTAACTTTGAAAGAGAGTCCTCTTCTGCACTGAAGCTTTCCAGGGAATTATTTATTAAGTATGGAGGTGGTCCCCATCAGCCATTTTTGAATCAAGACTTGAGGAGGGTGCAGAGAAGGGCGGAAGAGAGGATGCACTATTTTTGCTTGTCCCCCTGGGTGGGAAAAAAAACTGTAAGTGCTAAAGGATGTAAAAAAGTTAATGTACCACTGAGAGTGCACGTTAAAGCAAAACGTCAGGGAATGCAAAAAGATACATGATAGGCTCCAAAACACTGAACAGCCCATTGGTATACTCCCTTAGCAACAGTAAGCTATACACTTACACAATCTGGCCAAATTGTATCGTGTTTCAAGGTGTGTGTATTTAATGTGGCAAAGTTAGCAGACCTTTCACATTTCATTTTAACAGTGCAACCTTAGTGTTCATCAACCTAGCAAAGGGCTTTATAAAAAACAAAACAAAACAAAACAAAAACCCGAGGAAGCACTTGTGGATTTCAGAAGCCCAATTCCTTACTACCTATATAGGTTAGCAGTCCCGGGCAACATCCTGATCCTTTCTTTGGGGACTATCATAATGTTGCACGGAGACACTGTCTACATAGGCAGACAAATTATTGGTTTCTCTAGGATGCAGCTGCCGCTTTTGGAGCCGTGTACTCGACTTGTAATGAATGGCCGGAGCCTAGAATGACCTTTCTAACAGTCCCAATGGCATTCAGCAGTCAAATACACAGTGTGAAGCTTGGGGTTACATTTGTCTTGTGGATCTACTTTCTGTGCTCTGCAACGTTATTTATTCTTCTTACAGAGTCTTAAGTTGTTCCCCACATATTTTCCCCCCACTGGGGGATTTTCATGGCTGACATCAAGCAGACTGGGCTTTCAGATAAGCACTGCCTTTTATTTCTCTAAACACTCCGGCATTTATCTAGCTGGTTGTCCTAGAGTTGCACTCAGTTCATGACACAGCTGAGGCATGTGTATTTTGGATGCCTGGTTGAACTGGATTTTTCCTACTTTACCATTAGTCTACAAGACTCTCATTAGCAGGGTTTATTTTTGAAGGTGTGTCTCACTTCTTTCTTGGATAAGTTCATACCTGATTTTAACAAGAACTCTTCTCCTTTAACCTTTCCATCCATATCAACTTGTACTTGTTAAAAAAAAAAAATCCCCTCCCCCTGCTATTTACAACTTACTAAGCTAGTCGGAAATAACAAAAGATATTGTTCACTTGGTCAGGCAGGAGATTCCAAATCAGTCTGAACAAAGTTAAAAAGCAAAAAGACGAGCTTAATGTGGCCACCTCTTGTCAAGGTAAACACCAAATTCTGAATACAGACTATGCAATTTGAATCAATATTCTGGATGCCTTTCCCTTTGTCTTATTAAAAATATAGGTTGCTGTCTTTTGAAATGGGTAGAACACTTTAATGATCTTAAAGGGCCATAGAGGGAGGCTCAATGCTCTTAATGACTAACCCCTATGGGTATTTTGCTTGACAGATCAGATATTTTAAATTCAGGACCTTGACTGTATTTCTGACCATGATACTAGGAATTAATGTCTTCTGAAAACAGACAACCTTCCGTAACAGATCCTGAAAAGATGCACTTGCACCATTTTGAGAGACATGAGGCAGCATTTAAGCATACATCCAGTTACTGTTATCACAAGGTGTGTGTGAAGATAAGCCCTTTATTATCTTATACCATAGTGAAGGCTTGCTGCTGGTGGATTTGTCTCATTGTTGGTATTTTTCTATCAAGGTATAACAGCAAACTTGCATCTTTCAGAGTGGGGAGGCAGATGAGGGAAGACTATTTCTGTTAAGGGGGGGGAGGAAGGGAACTCTTTGCTTGTAGCCAAGTATAGACTTGCCAGCTGAAATCCATTTTCCTTCACATTCTGCCTGGATGGCCAGATTCCAAAGTATATGTCTATTGCAAGGTAAAAGCTTGTGGATACTTAAGATGATCTCTTCTTCAGTCCCTTCTTCAAAAACACAACCATTGTAGATGGGATTGCTTGAAGTTGGTTTGGTTCCTACTTTATAATATTAACCAAATATTTACCAGGTCCTTTGTCGTACAAGCCACCTACTATTGGCATATAATTGGTACTCTCTCTCCCTCTCTTTTTTTTTTTAAGCCTACTTGACTGTAGGTGTTGCAGTCGTCTTGGTCCATCTGTTTTGTATTCATGAAAAAAGTGATGTTCTTTTGTCCAAATTTGTTCTTTAAAACTCGACAGTCAACTTACAGCACAGCCATTTATGAATGAAATGGGGGAAGATATTAATTTTGATAAGCAAGGTTTTGGATATGCAGGGGACTTCCTAATGCATTTAAGACACGTCCCAGGACACAACCTTACATTGGATAAGCCAATTTTTCCTACAGAGGTTTTGCCAAGTCTAATTGGATTGTACAGAGAATTCTTTCAAACTGAAAATGTTGGGAAGTACACAAATTCAGCAGCGATTTCCATGATCCGTGACTGAGGGGAAAAGAATTTATGGCTAGTGTTGCTGTGATATTTGCACTCAGTTCTTACCGGCTCAATCACAATGATCTACTGAAACATTACTATTTTTCTGGTTGTACCAGTCAGAGGAACCAACACTTCTTTCTAAAGACTCCTCAGTCAGATTATGCACTTATTAAAAATTAATAAATGGTTTATTTTATATATATACACGTGTTCCAAAAATTCTTTTTATACAGTTAAAATATCAAATTAGTGATCTGGTAACAATACTGTTCAAAATAATCTCTTTTGTATGAACATTAAAATACACGTTTTAAAAGCGTTTCCTTTTAGTGCTTCCAAAGCACAGCGTGTGCCAAGGCCACCTGAAGAATCTCCGTCCTCCTCACAGGATGAAAGAGAACTGAAGTCGGGGACCTGGGAAGCCTCAGGTGCACTTTCATAATGTCTGTAGACAAAACAGAAGAGAGTCTGAGGTAGATTGTTTAGTGACCATCACGTGGTAACAGTCACAGGGCTGTCTTTAGCTTTCATTAACACAGAATAGCAGTTTCTTTACTCTGATTCAATCTACACTGAAACTCAAGTTTATAGGCATGGCTATCAGTTCCTGGGAACAAGACCCTTGTCTCTGTGGTGGCAACATGCAATATTACCACATGGGTGTTTTTGGGAGGTTTTCTGAACACACAGGATCTTTCCAAAGAGTGCAGACAGTGTGCGTGTTTGACAGGCCCCATTTTTAATGCAACCTGCTGCCTACAGAACGTAAATGTCTATAATGACAATGTTCAAATGAGTAAATTCTCATCACCTGCAGGAGGGGCAGCAATGGTTATTTTCTTCAGCCTGTTGAGCGAATAGCACCCTCCACAGGAAAAAAGCCACACCTTTCATAGCAAATCCTTAAGGTTACAGCCCAGCTTCTGCCGACAGAGGTTCTTAAAGTTAAAGCTCCACTGCTTCTTCTCAGACTCTGACAGTAAAATCACTTGACTGCCACGATGGTGAGGGCATCAGCCACGTCTTCCTTCATTCTTCTGTGGCACAGCAAACTCATCCCTGATCCGTGTGCGTCTTGCCGGTACACTGTTATCTACTGTTGACATGATTAACTCTGTTGGGTAGACTGCTGAACTCTATTTCCTCTAGTATTCTCTCTAAGTGTTGTATTAAGACCCGTTTTTTAAACCTAAGAAAGAGAGGGGGAGTAATTTAATGTTGGTTTAGCTCATATTAATTTTTTCCTTCCAAAATAAAGTGACTTTCATATTAGTCACCCAATTCAACATACAAATCACATTTCCAGAGCTTCTCTACATCTTCAGTCAGAGATCTATTGTATATTTCTGACTTCTTTATAGTACTTTAAATTAGAGATGGGCCCAAACTCAAACCCTGTCTCTTCAAGGACCCATTTCTACATTTTAAAAATCTACAACACTACAGAGCTATGGTAAATCAAGACAAGCTGTCAATATTTCTTATGGAGTTACTTATTTGCTAATAACAAAGTTCATTAAATGACCAATATTTTGGAATAGAAAAAACCAAGATAATATTATTGGAAAAGTTTTGATTTTACTGCCATGTTTAAGATTGCAATAAAAAAAATTAATCTGGGTTTTATATTCCTTTGCAGTCTCTATACAAACCTTGCTGCTTCCTTGATAGCAAATTCAATGAAATATTTCTGAATTTCCATAGGTCCTTGCACTTCCTCAAGAAGAGCGAAGATTTTTTCGTAATCTAAAATAATCCAAATAGTTGTGTCAGTCAAGAGTGCAGATTTAAGAAATGAATATTTCAAATGTGGCTTCAATAAAGATCATCAATCCAAGGGAAGAAATGAAGCTCATAATTTTGCACTTCTGCTATGTCTGAAAATATATGCAAGGCTAAAGACAGAACACTATTTTGTGTGCAGAAAGCAGCTGATAGCAAGAATTTAAAAGCTACTGAAGTACTGGTTGACTTCAAGTGCTGCACCTGGGAGGCTGAATTCTATTAAAGGTCACTGGAAAACGTAGGATTCTGCAGTAAAACTAGCCTGTTCTCACTTTATCCACCACAAAACTGTGCACATATGCCAAACTGTCAATGAGCCTCAACTCTACGCTGGGCAGGCCATCTCTGGGAGCATGTTTAAGACTCGACTTGTGCAGGCAAGTTAAGATTCTTCCTTCAGAAGCTTCTCCATTTATGAAGCATTTGCCACTTAACCAAAATTTATGAAAGCTATTTTAGCCATTGCACGAAGATCACATGGCAGAACTGTGTAGCAGTTAGATTAGATCAGAAGTGAAACCAAAGGCAGTGCTCTCATCTTCCCTACTATTTAGCCATATTACAAAGCTACACATGTTGACATGATTAACAGATCCAGGACTAGAACAGCAGAGGAATGACACGTTGGGACCAGGGTGCATTGGCAGAGTCACAAGTAAACAGATTTCTACCAACCTGACCCAGGATTGGTTTAAGCCATTGCTACTGGTCTTTTCACTTTCAGGAGTACTTCGTCAACTCGAAAAGCAAGCAGCTTTGGCAGAAGATTCATCGTAGATTAATATATGGTTTTAATCTAAGTCCCCCCATTTACCGTATGCAAATTTGATAACAACAGGATTAGACTGGCATCCTCTACCAAACAGGAAGCAAAGAAAACCCTCACTCAGCTACTCAGGTGCAATTTATTTTATATGTTAAAGATGAACTGAAATGCTTTTAAAAACAAAAGGTTGCTTATGGTCTTATATCATTAACAGAATAAGTGTGTGTAACTTTTTATGTTGCAGAAACTTCAATTTGCATAAGTGACAAAAAGACCCATTGAAAAATCCTCAGTTTGAGGAATTAGTAAGCAAACAATTACCAGAACCCAAAAACACTGCATTAAAAAGAGTCCTCGGTTATTTTAAATTACTGTATTATATCATAATTCACAATATATTAGTACAAGGTTCTGTAGTATAATTTGGAGAAGTAATTAATTCTTAGTCAACTACAGCAGCCTGCTGCTATTCAATCTTTGAGAAGTGGGAAGAGTATGAGTGTGTGTGAATCATAAGATATGCTGATCAGTGAAGTTCTACTGTTAACTTCAAATATACTATTCAAGTGTTTTTACCTCCAAGACGTGAGCTCTGGAGCTGTTTTTGTCCTGCAAGGATGGCATAACCACAATCATCAAAGCAGAGGATAGAGTTGCTTTTCCTCACAGGATTTTGATGTTGGGTATATCATTAAATTTTTTTTGGAAGCAGAACTGTGAACTCAGGTCCTAGTAGATTTGTAAGACTCAAATCACCTCTTTTTAAGTCTATCCATGTTCTCCATTAATGATCTTAAAGTCTTTTCATGTTTAATTAAAAAAAAAATAAGCATTTCACTTCACCATCAACTGTAAGGTTCCAATTATGGAACATTCCAAAACATGTGCTAGTTACATATGTCTTCCCCTTTGGGACAGAAGATTGAAGGATATGGGACGTATTGCAGCAAAAGTGCATCGTGCATACACAAGTGTAGCACAGCACAGCACAACAAAATATCAGACTTCATATGTTCAAATAACCCAACAGTCCATTTTTCTTGAAGCATGTCTTAGATGTGGAATTATAGTTTCAAAAACGTTATTAGTGCTAGATAAAATAGTATCCTTTAAAGGTGCTGCACCTTAAGTGTTCTGCTCCCATTAAATTACATTCAACGTCCAACAATGTTAGGAAGTGTTTTCTCCACCACTACCACCCTTACACCCCAATTCATTTACTCAACAGTCCAAGAAAACACCCCAAAAAATCACCGTATATGCAGCAATTCCAAATCTAAGGGTATAAAATTGTATGTAATTTAAAGTAATGAATTGTATTTTTTAAGTAGGCCATACCAAGATAGACATTTGATACTTACTTCTTCCAGGCTTGCGAACCTCCTTCATCACTTTTATTTTGATATCAGCATTGTTTCCTTCCAACATAGTAGGTGTTATTTGCAATGAGTTTGGCACAGTCCCAGAAGTTGACTCCACTACCATTTTTTGGTCATCAACAGGCATGCTGTAATTTAGAGGTCCTCTAACAAGTGCATTGGTAGCAGATTTATGATCCAGTCCATCTTCACTTAAGCAATTGAATTCATCAGGCAAAGAGTCCAAGTCATTCGGTAACAGATCATCATCTACCGTAGCAGCAGGGACGGATGAAACCATTTGTGTAGACAATCCGTCAATTTGTTTGTCCAGTGACTGACAATTTTCAGCCTTCTTCCCTCCATTAGCATCTTGAACTACACTGCTGTTGGCATCTGTAAGTTAAATTATGCATCATAATTAGTCCATAACTCTAGCATTAAAAGCATCTACAGGAGATAGCATTTAAAACAAGAAATGGAAAGGACCTCTTTGGTCATCTAGTCTTAAACTCCTAGTCTTTTAAAGGACAATGCTGCACTGTGACGGAAATGTTTACATGGCTAGTAAGGGTGAGGAAAACAGGGTGTGAATGTACTGCACATTGGCCAGCTGCATGGACCCTGAGACTTATACACTAAAAGTTCTGGAGTGAACTTTGATGCAGTCCCGTAAGCAGCTGGATAGACAAGCCCTAACTCAAAAGCAGTGGTTCCCAAACTGTGGGAAGCAGCCCCCTAGGGAGTTACAGAGGATCTTTATTTTGGGGGGAAAGGGGGTGTGTGCAGCCTGGGCCAGCCCCCACAGGGGACAGGGAGGGAGCACCACCCAGCTCCATTCTGCCACCAGCTTTGCTCTGGCCCCAGATCCCAGCTCCGCTCCCAGCTGCGGCTGGGGGCACAGGGAGGGAGTGGAAGCACGTGGACGGGGTGGTAAAAAGCTTGGGGACCGCTGCTCTGAAGTGATGGAATTTCCAGCACTCCCCTTGGGAGACTATTCTACCATCTTACTCATCTCATGGGTTCATAGATTCCAAGGCCAGAAGGCCTTGTGATCATCTAGTCCAGGGGCTCTCAACAAACTTTTTGGTGGCCTGAGAATGTGGCCACCAACTCTTGCTGGTGGCCGCTATGACAATTTTTCCTAAAATACTTAATTAACTTTGGGAAAAAACAAATAAATATGCACATATACATATCCAAATCATAGTAATTTATTTATGTAGGGGTTTTTTTTTTTTGCAGACTCGATAATAAAAATAATGAACAGTTGTCTATTCTTTACTAGACCTAAACTGAATAGAAACAAGTAAGGTGCTTTGTATGTTGTCTTTTTTCGTTATTTCTTTTCCCCCCCCCCCCCCCTTTTTTTTTTTTTTTTTTTTTTTGACTTCCTAGCTAGTAAGTCTGCTTCCGTGAAAAGTGATATTTGTATGTTTGTTACTATCACTTTTCACAGCAGCCAACTTGTTAGCTAGCTGGGAGGTAGTGAAAAGTGATAGTAACAAACATACACATATCACTTTTAACTGCAGACTTACTCAGGCCTGGCAAATCAGAGGACAAATTAAGGCTTGGAAGGGAAGGGGAGGCAGCAGGGGCCAGGGTGATGGGGAACTCACACCAGCTGTCTGCTTCTCTGGCGTTTGTTGCTCCAGAGGCAGGGCCAGCTCGAGGTTTTTTGCTGCCCCAAGCAAAAAATTTTTTTGGCTGCTCCCCACCCCAGGGCTCTCCTTTTCTCCCCTCCACCCCCCCACCCCAAACTGCACCCTCCTGCCGCCCTGGCCCTGGGTCACTGGTAACTCGCTCCCAGGGCGGGTCATTCAGCAGGAATTTTGGATGTGCACAGAACACAGACAGGATTGGTTCCCATATGGTTACAGAACTGCCGTAAAGAGGAACAATTTTCAGCTTGTGTGACTGGAGGATATCTGGATGCATATTATAAGACTGTCCTACATAAATGAGGAAAAGTTGAGGTGCCTTTATTATTTTGTTCCATTCTTTGTTTCTATGGGGAATGCACTATCACGGTCTTCCTTTTAAACAAATAAAACAAACTTTAAAAAAAAAAAAAAAAAGCAATGGCTGTTGAAAATAGCAATTCCAGTCCTAATAACCACTGGGAAGCATTTCTTGCTCAATTTATTCTACTTTTTCTACAGCAAGTTACAGTGGATCAGTATATCTGATTTGGGAGAAATGAAGTAACAGTTGCCCAAATTGAGTTTGAGCACTCCTCAATTTTGAGGGTGTTCAAATCTGGAAGGCAGGTGCTAAATTCCCTTTCTGAATATTAGCTATATCTGGAAAGGAAAAGTCAGTTTCTGCTTCCATGGCTCAGAAGTGGAAATCCTCCTAAGTGCCTGGTACTGTATCTAAAGCTGCCCAGGTCCAGAGCCTCCCCCGTCCCTTACTTTTCATTTTAAATTCTAGTGGGATCCACACACCTCCCTTGCTAGGCTTCAGATAGAGGGGTGCACCGTCCATTTAATCCCCCCAATTCCTTCTTTGGGGGAGAGTCCAGGGCTGGGGTGGCAGGAGGTGTGGGTGGGGGGGAAAAGCCCAGGGCTGGGGCGGCAGGGGGTGCGGGTGGGGGCCAGAGCTGGGGCAGCAGGAGGTGTGGGCGGGGGCCAGAGCTGGGGCAGCAGGAGGTGTGGGCGGGGGAGAGTCCAGGCTGGGGCAATACAAGGTTTGGGGCGGGGGAGCAAAAACCTAGAGCTGGCTCTGTTCCTACCATTCACAGCAAGCTGCAGATTTCAGTTCCATACTCCTTCCCCCACCCTTTCCTGTTGCTAGTGGCCAAGGGGATGCTGGGAAATGTAGTTCTTTCCCTGCTCCAGGGCTGGCTCTATAGGCAGGGAGCTAACCAAGGAACTACAGTTCCCAGGGCCCCCTGTTGGTTCTCAGCTCCCTTGCTGGATTCTTGCGCCCCTTGCAAATCTGCTGCCCCAAGCAACTGCTTGCTTTGCTGGTGCCTAGAGCCGGCCCTGTCCAGAGGGGTGGCAGGGCCCAACCTTCCTGGCAGCCCCAGGGGAAGGCTGCTGCTTTGTGCCACGCCCCCACCCCCAATCAGCACTCAGAAGGCTGTGGCCACAGGAAAAGCCCCTGGTGGCCACATGTGAGAAACGCTGATCTAATCTGACCTCCTGTGTAACACAGACAAGAGAACTTCCTCAAAATATTTCCCAGAGCTGATCTTTTGGAAAAACATCCAATCTTGATTTAAAAATGGTCAGTGATAGAGAATCCATGATGACCCTTGATAAATGGTTAATTACTCTCACCATTAAAAATGTACATCTTATTTCCAGTCTGAATTGGTCTAGCTTCAACTTCCAGCCACTGCTAGATTGAAGTGCCCGTTGTTAAGTATTGAGGAGCCCATTGATACTTACAGACTGAAATCAAGTCATCCCTTAATGGTCTCTTTGTTAAGTGAAATAGTCCGAGCTCTTTGAGTCTATCACTGTAAGGTTTGTTTTCTAATCCTTTAATCATTCTCATGGCTCTTCTCTGAACCCTCTGCAATTTATCAACATCCTTCTTGAATTGTGGGCACCAGAATTGGAGACAATATTCCAGCAATGGTTGTACCAGTGCCAACTATTGAGATAAAATAATCTCTCTATTCCTTGCTCTCAAGAAGTGCCTCCCCCCCTCCATCAAGACTGTAAGCTCTTTGGGGCAGGGACCATTTTTGGTTCTGTGTTTGTACAGCATCTAGCACAGGCATGGGCAAACTACAGCCTGTGGGCCGTGTCCGGCCCTCGAGCTCCCGCTGGGGAGCAGAGTCAGGGGCTTGTCCCGCTCCGGTACTCCAGCTGGGGAACGGGGTCAGGGGCTTGCCACGTGGCTTCTGGAAGCAGCGGCATGTCCCCACTCCGGCTCCTATGTGTAGGGGCAGCCAGGTGGTTCTCCGCACGCTGCCCACCACAGTTCCCATTGGCCAGGAATCGTGGCCAATGGGAGCTGCAGGAGTGGCATCTGCGGACGGGGCAGGGCGCAGAGCTACATGACCGGTGCCGTGCCTCCACATAGGAGCCATGGGGGGGGGGGGGTATGCCACTGCTTCTGGGAGCTGCGGGGATGGTGCCTGCAGATGAGGCAGCACAGAGAGCTGCCTGGCCACGCCTCCGCATAGGAGACGGAGGGGGGACATGCCACTGCTTCAGGTAAGCGCCACCCCGAGCCTGAGCCTCCTGCATGCCCCAGCCCTGATCCCCCTCCCACCCTCTGAACCCCTCGGTCCCAGCCCAGAGCACCCAATTTTATCTCCATAAAAGTATTCTTCCCCTATTTGCTGTTTACACTCTTCTTGGTGATTTGTTCCTCCTTCCCTTTAGGAGTCATTTAGCCAAGCATGCACATATAATTTTAGTCTTTCCTCAAATCAATGCCTCAGAATAAGTCTACTCTACTGAGTCATGATCTGCAAGCTAATGCATCACAATAGCACCTTGGGACCATTACAAAGGTATCAAACTTTAAATTGTACTTTCCATCTTCAGATCTTAGATGTCAGAAAAGAAGGAACACCGAATAAACAAATTAGTAGCCATATGATGTCAAAAGAACAGACCGGGCCATTCTGAGGTTCCCCAATCTAAGTATACTTGGTATGTCACCAACATTCACATATTTTAAGGCCAGCAGGGACTATTATAAACTAGTTTGCCCTCCTATAAAACATAGGCCATATAATTTCACCCAATAATTCCTGTATCAAGCTCATAACTTCTGGCTAAACGAGAGCACGTCTTTTAGAAAGACAGCAAGCAGTTTTCTTCCGTCTCAGCATGCTCAATAGAAACGATAAAGCAGGAAGAAAAATATAGTTTTTTATTTGTTTAGTTTTCATCTAAGTTTCCTATGAATTTTGTTTTTTTCCAAATGAAAAAGTTAAACCAAATTTAACTGAAAAAAGTTGTTTGATTTTCCATTAGAAATTTTCCTGCACCAAAATTTGTTTTGATTAAAAACTATTTTTCATCAAAACTGCTTTAACAAAAAGATTTTGACCAGCTCTAATAATAGCCCACTTGTTTAGACCAACAGAGGAGAAACTAAAATCTTCTCACTGAAATTAATTAAAAACACTTGTAAAAATGATGACATAACCCTTCTCCTCCTTTTACAAACTCCTTTAGGTAGCCAATGGTTTCTTGCACTGGTACTTTCATCTGTAACCCAGGCAGGGTTATGAACTGCAGTTCAGCATACCTTTGTGACCTGGGATGGCTTTGAGGTTAGGATAAGATGGCGATCCCGAAGCAGAGGGTGGTCCTTTCCCGCCAACATGATTAGTTACAACAGGCGGTGACTGTGGTCTTCTCAACAGTGGCGACATACTGCGTCTTCTCTTTAGTGATGCTGGAGTGTTGGGGTCTCCTGGACGCTTAATTTTGTTCTGAGGCCCAGCGACAAATTCATCTGCTTCATCAATCATCATACCCTGAAAAGAGACCAGAAATTTCTATTTGAAACAGAGATTTTCCACTGATATAACTAGAGTAAGCCTCCTCAACTCAGCTGGCTTTTACTACTCCTTGCAGCTATCCGAAAACACAATGCAGACAGGTCTAATATAAAGGTGCAGTATTTCAAATGCAGAGCAGCTTAGAACGGAAAGCACTTACAACAAAAGCAACACAAGCCTTTGTATCCAATTCTCTCAGACAACGTACTTAAGAGAATGAGAATGGTTCTGAAGTTGGAGGAATAACTCCACTCTCCACTGACCTGTCTGAAAACGTTATGGAGCCTGCCCTATCACGTACTGGTGAAAAATAACTATAAATGAAGCAGGAATGTTGCTCCTCCTACCTTCTTATCCTGTTTGAAAGGATTGCCAAATGTATGAAGCCTTTTCGGTTGGTCTGGATCAATCTCCCGAAGGGGAGAAGGCATCATCTTCAGGTATTCCTGGTAATTTCCCATTTGAGCAACAGGAACACTGTGAAGGCAGTCTGCAGTGGAACAGCATAGCGTTACTTAGTCTATTTTAAGACCAAGATGATGTAAAGAACATACACATTTTAGATTACTAGCGTTAACCCTTCTGTTCTTATGTATTCGTATGTGCCACTATGGGGCTGAAGACTGATATGGAGCACTAGGAGTGATAAGGCTGTCAAAGAGCTACATTTATTACTTGATTTGGACAGAAGGGATGAAGAGAAATCATTCAACCAACTTTTTATCCCAACCTCATCCTTATCAGGCCCCACTGTGAAGTGTCCGTGAGCACGAGCTTTAAGGAGGGCTGCTGTAGGCAAATTGGAAATAGCATGCCCATCCCAGCCTCAGGCACTGTCACCAAAAAACAAAAAGAAAAACAAAATTCTGCCACAGAGCTCTCCCTGAAGCCTGTGTTTAAAATTTAAAGCAAGCATTGAATTCTTCTCCAGGGTAAAAGCTTGAAGTAGCCCCTTTTGAATCCACTCCCCAGCAAGAAGACAGGCATTCTAAACAGCATCCGAGTGACCCAGCACACAATGCAGACAGACACACACGTCTGGAGCACAGCGACTCACTTCAGAATAACCCCAGTGCAGTTGTTCACTGTTAGCAAGAGAAAGGTAGCTATTTACCTTCATCCTGTCCAAGGATAAGCTTGTGTGTTTTCAGCAGATTGGTTCTCATTCTAGTTAGCTGATCTAGAAGACTGCGACGAGGAATATCGTAAGCATTTCTGAATGCCTGTGGCTTCAAATCCTAGTTTTAAACCAAGCATACACATTTCAATTAAGCCAACCATTTTCATCTACAGAGAGAACGTACAATGGAGGATTTTAACTATGTTTAAAAATTATTATGAAGCACGACCTCTACAGGATACATATCAGTACTAGTGCTCTCAGCTCCACTGAACTAACCACCATGCAAACTCCGGAACTACCAGATGTATCTTTCTGCAAAGACTGTCACTTTAAAATGATTAGTCTTTGTTCATTTATACTTTCAAACAGATCCACAAAGCATCGGCAGAAAAACATTATCTATTTTTCTATCCATATGTATGCCTAAACTGTGGTATCAGTAACTTCTATGTATAGTAAAAGGAATTAAGAAGCTTTTAAGAACAATTACATTATGTGAGAGACAAGCAGAAGGAGACAATAGTCATGCACACCCACAGCATAATGTTTACCTTGTTTAAGAGTCCTATATGGAAGCCAGCAAATTCTTTAACATTCATTTCAGCCAGTCTCAATGGAGAGTCACCAGTGATCCCTTGCAGCAGCTGCTTAAAATCCCTGCTATGAACCAGGGAGAGGCCACTGGAGTGATTTTTCACTTTAATTCCAGTCTCTTGTGGAACTTTCTTACCCACCGAACCTATTATCCGCTCCGACTCAATTTTTGTCTAAAACGGAATTACATGGTGTTAGAGAAACAATCAATAAGTATAAGTATAAAACTCTCAATTACTTTAAGAGGTCAACAGACCTATAGTTTGACTCCCAACTGCTCAAGGAATTGAGAATTACATGTCCAGGGAGAGTCAGTTTCTAGGCAACCATGCTGCACTATGCCAAAACAGAAAATTTCTGCATTTAGCTAGTGCTACGGAATTAGAGGGTTAAAAACACTACTAGTTTTGCTGAAAGTCCAGCAGCAATAAAAACGAAGAAAATCACAGAGGCATTTTTCTTTAAAGGAAAAATCTGAGTTGAAGTCAGAACACACTGTGATACTAGTATTTAAGATAGCAGGGTTATCCCGCCACAAAAACTATACGGTTTCAGACTTTTGGGGTTGCTTGACAACTTATTTTAAGTAAAGTTCACTATACAGGGACAACAAGACTGAAAAAATAAAGTAAAAATTTGCATGCAATTTGCTTCCTTACGAAAAGTTCGTCAGTAAAGAAAAGCAAATTACTTCTGCTCTTTACACAGAAATTTACAATGTGATTTTATTGGATAATGGGTGATCTTACTTAGGTGCGTACAGTAAGCATTTTTTACTTTTCCCAAGAGTACAAATGCATCTATTTTCATATTTACAAGAAAACAACTTGTTCCCCCAAAGAAACTTCCTTTTTTATGATCAGTTCTGTCATAATTCATTAAGAGTTCTTCCCTAATTTTAAAAGGGCAAAGCAAGTACACAGAATTTCAGATATTAGCTGCCTTTATTCCAGTATCTATATAATGCACATGTTTTTATCGGTCACCTGTTGTGGATTTCTGTGAACATTACATAGTGTCCTCAAGCCATGCTGATCCTATATATCAAATACATAAGAATTTGTACAAACACTCATCAAAAAGCCACCAGATGCATTTACATCTAGTGAAGGTTCAATCATATCATAAGCCTGCTTGAAACTATTCATTTTTTGAGGTGGAGGGGTTTTTGTTATATTTAAAACTGCATTACTTCCCCAACGCTGACCATAGGTTTTTAAATGACCTGTTTCTAAATAATCTGATACTATTAGAATAATACCAAAAGATGTTGAGTAACCGCTCACTCTATTGGAACATGGGAAGACAAAGGACCTTAGAGAGAAGGGGACTGGGGAGCAAGACATCACAGGGAAAGTGTGTTCTCCATGCTGAACTTTCAAGAAAGAACTGAAGGTACAGATTTGCTTTGCTTAGTGTTCTGTGTCATCCCCACCCATCTGATGGGAAGATAAGGGAGCTGAATGGGGGGAAGCCAGATGACCCTGCCTCATGTAAAACTCTTCTTTTAATATCAACTTTCAGGCAAGAGCACTATTCTGTATGGCCAAACTTTAAATATTTTAGTAATGCACATCCAGAATAGACACTTATTGCCTCAGTCTCCAGTGGAGGCACTGTTTAAAGTGGCTAAGAACAAGCAACTTATTTTAGCCATCGTGAATATTAGCAGTAGAAATACCAAGTCTACTTGGCAACCGTCTTTAGAGTAGAAATCAAACAGATGCTTTAAAAGGTAGCTGGAAAAAAACCAAAACAAAAAACTCTCCTTCCCATCCCACTCTACTACTTATAGAAGCCACAGTGATTGGCTCCAAAATGGTTTAGGGGTTCATCCATATAGCTATAGAGAAAGTATGATACAACAGTGGAAAACCCCATAGAGATTAATTTATTTATAATCTGAACACAAACTAAATAATAATCAATGCACTTCTAATTGCAAAGGTTTTATCAATACTACCTGTTGGCTGAGTTTTTTAAGGTAAGAGATAACACTGTAACTAAGTCCACAATCTAAATTATCTGATATCAGATTTGGAGCTCCCATCATCCTTAGGGCTTTCTTTAATGGCTATAAGGAAAACAAAATACACAACAGTAAGAGAATAAATCTTAAAAAAAAAAGTTTTAAAAAATAAAAGTTATAGGAAATTAGGGCACATGGTTTAGTGCTCTAGCTTTTCGCTTTTGGAAACTAGCGTTCAAGTCTATTCAAGTAACATGTGTCATGAGTTTGGTGGTCTAGCTAGCTTGCAGTGGGCTTTATGCCACTATACCAGCACACCATGCAATATGACATCACTGGCAATTTTCACTCAAAGGCTCAGTACTAGACTAGCCGGGATGATGCAAGTCCACATAGAGGTGCATTGCCCAAGCTATGTAGAAAAGCTTATGTTGTGCCCACCGTCATCTGTCTGGTCAGGCCAGTTCTGTTGGTATCACTTTCCCGAGGACTAGGGATTCACACACATTAATAACCATAAACAATAATCTGCACACTCTTTAATTACAAAGGTAAAGTCTAAAATTCACTTTTGACAAAGCAAATTCAATCTAAAGTACATTTTCAGATTGGCACAATTTAGTAGTAGAGATTTAAAATTAATCTTAAAATGTTTACTGTTGCTAGTAGCACAGAACATGCTTGGGAATTAAAAAAAAGTACTATTCTGGACACACACATAAAACAAACACAAAAGGTTTACTAACTAAAAGTTCATAGTTAGTGTTCAAAATTTAGAAAAAACGGAACGTAAGATTCTAGTTATCAGCCACCAATATTTCTACACATAAAATATGAAAAAATACATACCAATACATAGTAAGGAGGCATTGTTTTTAAGTAGCTGTCAAAAGCCTGTCGCCACTTCAGATTTGGCTTAAATTTGTGAACCTTAAACAAGTCATCTGCAACAGAGAAAACAAGATTTGATTACATAGCCCCAACACTAACTTTTGACCAACACTGCAACAAGTCAGTTTTCCTGGGGGGGTTTTCCAGGGGGCTTCCCCACAACAATTGCCCTTAATCTTAGATTGAAAGGGTTTGCATCCTCCATAGTAGCTACAGTTTTGACACCGGAAACCATGCCGGATATTATTACAGCAGCCTTACAGTGGAGGTTGCCTATATGATCTCACAAGCAAACTAAACAGGGCCGTTTAAATACTGCACACAACTATCAACTGGAGGAAGGGAGAGAATATATGTATCACAGCAGCTTTATCTTCCTCGGACCATTTATCAGAATTCCTCAATAAAAGTAAGGATTCCCCATAACAGATCAAACCAATCCACATGAACCTTGGCTGTTTCTCATATTTCGAGAAGCTTTCAGGCATCTGAGCTATACTAAAGGTTCAATCTTGACTTGTGATAAACTGAAAGATATGGACTCGTGGCTGCATATCGGAGCAGGAGAAAGCCCTACGACATATTTATTTGCTGTACTGCTGGACCGCTTGTAGTTTGTAATCACAATCTCCAAACATTTGCTATTGAAGGGTATGTAGAGTTCAAAATTCTTGTGCTGTTCTGGATTAGTCCATATGCTGCATTATCAACTTGTGATTTCATAATCTCTGCTCAGCAGGTCTGCAGAACGCTGGCAGAAAGGAAGCTAGAAAGTTTGGAGGAGATGGGGAAACAGACATCCAGTAGGAGGTTGGGCAGGGCTACAGGGGACAGGGACACGTACAGAAGGAGGTTGTAAGAAGAAAAGACATGGCAGGGAAAGGGTTTTCTCCTTGATGAACTTTCAGGAAGATCTAGCTGAAGAGGCAGATTTTACTTGCTCAGTACGCTGCATAAATGGAAGATGTTTCACATATTTTCTATCTTCTCACATTCAAACCCATCTTAACCACAGGTATTTTCCAATCTAAATGAATTCTGTGTCAAACAAAAAAAAATACCCCACTACAGCTGCTCCAATTATTCTACTTTCTGGCCTGAAGCAATTGGGGTGAGTGTTGCCGAGGAGTTAAGGTTCCCTTTTAATCTGAGCACATTTCATAAAAGACGGTTACTCACCGTTGTAACTGTTGTTCTTCGAGATGTGTTGCTCATATCCATTCCATTAGGTGTGCGCGCGCCGCGTGCACGATCGTCGGAAGATTTTTACCCTAGCAACACCGGCGGGTCGGCTGTGGAGCCCCCTAGAGTGGCGCCTTCATGGCGCTGAATATATACCCCAGCCGACCCGGCGCCCCCTCAGTTCCTTCTTGCCGGCTACTCCGACAGCGGGGACGGGGGGCGGGTTTGGAATGGATATGAGCAACACATCTCGAAGAACAACAGTTACAACGGTGAGTAACCGTCTTTTCTTCTTCGAGTGCTTGCTCATATCCATTCCATTAGGTGACTCCCAAGCCCAACTTAGGTGGTGGGGTCGGAGTGAGACATTGCTGTGTGCAAAACCGCTGATCCGAAGGCAGCATTGTCCCTGGACTGCTGCACTAGTGCATAGTGAGCTGTAAACGTGTGGACTGATGACCAAACCGCCGCTCTACAAATGTCCTGTATCGGAACATGTGCCAGGAAAGCAGTCGAGGAGGCTTGGGCCCTCGTGGAGTGAGCGGTGAGGTGTGGTGCTGAGACACCTGCCAGGTCATAGCAAGTCCGGATGCAAGACGTAATCCAGGAGGATAGGCGTTGTGAGGAGACCGGTGAGCCTTTCATTCGGTCGGCCACTGCAACGAAGAGTTGCGTCGTCTTTCTAAAGTGCTTTGTGCGGTCAATATAGAAGGCCAGGGCCCTTCGTACGTCCAGGGAATGCAAACGTTGGTCCTGGCGAGTGGCATGTGGTTTGGGATAAAAGACCGGGAGAAATATGTCCTGGTTGATATGAAAAGGAGAAACCACCTTAGGGAGAAAGGCAGGATGTGGACGAAGCTGCACTTTATCCTTATGGAAAACTGTATAAGGGGGCTCGGATGTAAGCGCCCTGAGTTCAGAAACGCGCCTTGCTGAGGTGATGGCTACGAGGAAGGCTGTCTTCCAGGATAGGTACAAAAGTGAACAGGTGGCTAGTGGTTCGAATGGAGGACCTGTGAGCTTGGAGAGAACCAGGTTGAGGTCCCACGTCGGGACGGGCTGACGATGTTGAGGGTACGTCCGGTCTAAGCCCTTGAGGAATCTAACGACCATCGGGTTAGAGAATACCGAGGACGCGAGTTCCCCTGGGTGAAAGGCCGATATAGCGGCCAGGTGAACTCTAATTGAGGAAATCGCCAACCCCTGTTGTCTTAGGGAGAGGAGATAGTCCAAAATGAGGGGAATGGGTGCCTGCAACGGGGATGTGGCTCGTTGTTCGCACCAACAGGAGAACCGCTTCCATTTGGCCAGGTACGTGGTCCGTGTTGAGGGCTTCTTACTGCTCAGTAGAATCTGTTGCACAGAGTGCGAGCATTGCTGCTCTGCCTGGGTGAACCATGGAGCAGCCACGCCGTGAGGTGGAGTGATTGGAGGTCGGGGTGACGCAACCGGCCGTGGTCCTGAGAGATGAGATCCGGATCCAACGGAAGCGGGATCGGTGTCTGAACCGAGAGCTCCAACAGTGTGGTGTACCAATGTTGTCTCGGCCACGCAGGAGCGATCAGAATTACCCGTGCCTGGTCTCTGCGCAGTTTGAGCAGTACCTTGTGGACCAGAGGAAACGGAGGGAAGGCATAAAACAGGTGGTCTTTCCAGGGAAGCAGAAAGGCGTCCGAGAGGGAGCCCGGAGCTCGACCTTGTAGGGAGCAGAACACGTGGCACTTCCTGTTGTCTCGAGATGCAAACAGGTCTATCTGGGGAAACCCCCACCTCTGGAAGATGGAATGTATGATGTCCGGACGGATAGACCACTCGTGCGTTTGGAAGGACCTGCTGAGCCGGTCCGCTAGAGTGTTCTGGACTCCAGGGAGGAACGATGCCGTGAGATGGATTGAGTGGGCGATGCAGAAGTCCCACAGGCGAATGGCCTCTTGGCATAGAATTGACGAACGTGCTCCTCCTTGTTTGTTGATGTAGAACATGGCCGTGGTGTTGTCGATGAGAACTAACACACAGCGGCCACGTAGGAGACTGAGGAATGCCTGGCACGCCAGGCGTACCGCCATCAGTTCCCGAACATTGATGTGTAGGGCTAACTGGGATGCAGTCCACAGGCCCTGGGTATGGTGTTTGTTGAGATGGGCGCCCCACCCCAGAGATGACGCGTCTGTGACCAGGTGCAGGGAGGGTTGTGGGGCGTGAAATGGCATCCCCTCGCAGACCACATTGTGATCTAGCCACCAGGTGAGGGAGGCCAGGATCGAGTTCGGGACCGTGACCACCATGTTCAGGCTGTCCCGATGTGGACGGTATATTGATGACACCCAAGTTTGAAGCGGGCGAAGTCGAAGTCTGGCATGCCTGGTTACGTACGTGCAGGAAGCCATGTGACCCAGCAGGGTGAGGCACGACCTCACCGTGGTAGTTGGGAAGGCCTTGAGCCCTTGAATGAGGTTCGTGATGGTGCCAAAGCGATTGTCTGGCAGGATGGCTTG
This sequence comes from Trachemys scripta elegans, assembly GCF_013100865.1. Lineage (NCBI taxonomy): Eukaryota > Metazoa > Chordata > Testudines > Emydidae > Trachemys > Trachemys scripta. The sequence goes on along the minus strand of NC_048306.1, from coordinate 4,743,344 downwards.
TGCACGACTGGAGTCTAGAACTGCGCCGATGAATTCTATTCTCTGGGTAGGTTCTAGAGTGGATTTGTCCTTGTTGAGTAGGATGCCCAACTCGCTGAATGTGTGCACTATTTTGTGGACGTAAGCTTGAACTTGCTCCTTGGTGCGACCGCGCACCAGCCAGTCGTCTAGGTACGGGAACACCTGTATCCCTTGCCGACGAAGGTACGCTGCCACGACCGCCATACATTTCGTGAACACCCTTGGGGCCGAGGATAGGCCGAAGGGAAGTACTGTAAATTGGTAGTGCACCGTGTTTACCACGAATCGCAGGAAACGTCTGTGAGGTGGGTAAATTGAGATATGAAAGTATGCGTCTTTCATGTCGAGGGCGGCGAACCAGTCTCCAGGATCGAGGGAAGGGATGATGGCCCCCAAAGAGACCATGCGGAACTTCAACTTTACTACGAATTTGTTGAGTCCGCGCAAGTCCAAGATGGGCCGCAGACCTCCTTTGGACTTGGGGATCAGGAAGTAACGGGAATAAAATCCCCTGCCCCTTAACTCTATCGGAACCTCCTCTATAGCCCCCATGGCCAGGAGCGTAGAAACCTCCTGCATAAGAAGTTGCTCGTGAGAAGGGTCCCTGAAGAGGGACGGGGAAGGAGGGTGGGAGGGGGGGATAGAAGAAAACTGGATAGCGTATCCCCTCTCCACCGTGCGGAGGACCCAACGGTCCGAAGTTATAAGGGACCAAGCACGGTGGAAGTGGGAGAGGCGATCCCGAAAGGAGGGAGCTGGATCCTGGGGGATGACTGGGGCGCCGTCCTCGACCGCACCTTCAAAAGTTCTGTCTCGGACCTGAAGGTGGTCTTGGTGGCCCTTGGTTTTGACCAGGTTGAGGGCCAGCCCATCTTCTCCTACCACCTCGCCCTCGCCTTCTGGCAGGGTCCTGTCTCTGACGAGGTGGAGGGGGGTAAAACCGTTGAGGCTGGGGCCTAAATGGTCTGCGCTGGGGACCCGCAACATGCATCCCCAAGGAGCGCATGATTGTCCTGGAGTCTTTGAGGCTCTGTAATCGAGAGTCCGTCTTCTCCGAGAACAGCCCCTGTCCTTCAAAGGGCAAATCCTGTAGGGTCTGCTGTAATTCAGGGGGCAAACCCGAAACTTGGAGCCAGGAGGTCCTACGCATAGCGATACCTGTGGCCAGGGTCCTTGCGGCCGAGTCCGCTATGTCCAGGGAGGCCTGTAAGGAGGTCCGAGCCACCTTCTTACCCTCCTCAACCATGGCTCCAAACTCTTCCCTGGACTCTTGGGGAATCAACTCCTTAAACTTCCCCATAGAGTTCCAGGAGTTGAAATTGTAGCGGCTCAGTAGCGCTTGTTGATTCGCCGCTCTAAGTTGTAGCCCTCCGGCTGAGTAAACCTTACGGCCGAACAGATCAAGCCGCTTAGCCTCTTTTGATTTTGGCGCTGCAGCCTGCTGGCCGTGGCGCTCTCGTGCATTCACTGATTCCACCACCAGTGAGCACGGTTGGGGGTGTGTGTACAAATACCCATAGTCTTTAGATGGGACAAAGTATTTCCTTTCCACCCCTCTCGCAGTGGGTGGAATGGAGGCAGGAGTCTGCCATATCGTATCCGCGTTCGTTTGGATCGTGCGGATCAAGGGTAACGCCACCCTCGAAGGGGCATCCGATCCAAGGATGTTCACGATCGGGTCGTGCACCTCCACTATCTCCTCCGTCTGCAGGTCCATGTTACGGGCCATTCTGCGCAGGAGATCCTGGTGAGCCCGAAGATCTATCGGAGGGGGACCCGTGCATGAAGTGCCCGCCACTGCCTCATCCGGAGAGGAGGAGGAGGACGCCTCTGGTGGTAGTGGATCCAAGGGGGGGTCCCGGTCCCCCTGGTCTTGGGTCGGAGCATCACCGGCACTTGGGTCCACGGTGTCGGGTGGTGTGGACACAGAAGCCTCTACGCCTCCAGGCGGAGGCCGAGAGATGGTGGATTCTGGGGCCCTTCTGACCGAGTGACCCGAGCGAGAGGTCGATGGTAACGGAGCCCCTTGCTCCTGGTGGTACGCCCACGGGGTCCAAAACGACCAGTGAGATGGTCCATGAGGGTGGTCCTCTGCCCTCTCCTGCCAATGGCCCAAGTCTCGTTCCTCGGCCTGCCCCTGAGGGGGGTATGCCGATCTCGACAGGTCCTCTGAGGATCGAGACGCTGATCTTGACGGCCATGGCGGTGCCGTGAAAGATGGAATGATCCCCGTGGTCTGCGGTGCCGCACGGTGCCGGTCCGGAGATGATCTATCTCTGTGCGGTGCCGGCGATCGGTGTCGGGACCGCGACCGGTGCCGATGACCTCGTCGGTGCCGGGAATCGGATCTGGACCTCGACGAGGACCTAGAGTATGCCCGGTGCCGGGATCGGCCCCTCGGCGTCGAGCGTCGAGCGTGGCGGTGCCGAGAACTACGTCTCGACGTTGACCGGTGCCGACGATCATATCGGTGCCGAGACGTAGAGCGGTGCCGCGAAGAAGATCTTGACCGCGAGTACGACCGGTGCCGAGACGTTCGGTGCCGGGACTGCGAGCGGCGTGGGGA